>NW_019238583.1:0-1907 GCF_002742605.1 Olea europaea var. sylvestris | reverse complement strand
ATACACTATGGTGTACACTTTAGTTTACACTTTTGCTACGTGATATTACCCTATTGGACAATTTAAATTTCAAATAGTTTTCCCATCCAATTGACACATGACAAGAATGTAAGTGTCAAACAACGTGTCAAAAATAAGTGTACAAATGGCAAAGTTCAATCGGTAAGAACCTTGTGACATGTACACTGTGGTTTACACTTTAGTTTACACTTTGCCACGTGTCATTACCCTGCTGGACAATTTAAATTTCTAGTACATTTTCTATCCAATTGACACCCGACAAAAATACAAGTGTCAAACAACGTGTCAAAAATTAGTGTACGAATAGCAAAGTTCAATCGGTAAGAACTTTGCGACACATACACTATGTTGTACACTTTAGTTTACACTTTGCCATGTGACATTGCCCTGTTGCATAGTTCAAATTTCAAATCGTTTTCCCATTCAATTGACACTTGACAACAATGCAAGTGTCAAACAACGGGTCAAAAATCAGTGTACAAATAACAAAGTTCAATCGGTAAGAACCTTGCAACATGTACACTATGGTGTGCACATTAGTTTACACTTTGCCACGTGACATTGCCCTATTGGACAATTTAAATTTCAAACAGTTTTCCCCTCCAATTGACACTTGATAACAATGCAAGTTTCAAAAGTGTCAAAAACCAGCGTACAAATAGCAAACTTCAATCGGTATGAACCTTGCTACATGTACACTATCGTGTACAATTTAGTTTACACTTTGCCACGTGACATTAACCTGTTGGACAGTTTAAATTTCAAATAGTTTTCCCATTCAATTGACACGTGACAAGAACGCAAGTGTCAAACAACATGTCTAAAATTAGTGTACAAATGGCAAAGTACAATTGGTAAGAACCTTGTTACATCTACACTATAGTGTACACTTTAGTTTAAACTTTGCCACGTGTCATTACCCTGCTGGACAATTAAAATTTCTAGTAGTTTTCCCAACCAATTAACACTTGAAAACAATGTAATGTCAAACACTGTGTCAAAAATCAGTATACGAGTAGCAAAGTTCAATCGGTAAGAACGCTGCGACATGTACACTTGGTGTACACTTTTGTTTACATTTTGCCATGTGACATTGCTCTATTGGACAGCTCAAATTCCAAACATTTTTCCCATCCAATCAACACTTGACAACAATGCAAGTGTCAAACAACATGTCGAAAATCAGTGTACAAACTGCAAAGTTCAATCGGCAAGGACCTTGCTACATGTACACAATGGAGTACATTTTAGTTTACACTTTGCCACGAGACATTGCCCTGTTGGACAGTATAAATTTCAAATAGTTTTTCCATCCAATTGACACTTGACAATAATCCAAGTGTCAAACAACGTGTCAAAAATCAGTGTAAATAGCAAAGTTCAATCGGTACGGACCTTGCTACATGTTTACTATGGTGTACAATTTAGTTTACACTTTACCACGTGACATTACCCTGTTAGACAATTTAAATTTCAAATAGTTTTTCCATCCAATTGACACTTGACAATAATGCAGGTTTCAAACAGCATGTCAAAAATCAGTGTACAAATAGCAAAGTTCCATCGGTATGAATCTTGCTACACGTACACTATGGTGTACACTTTAGTTTACACTTTACCACGTGACATTACCCTATTGGACAATTTAAATTTCAAGCAGTTTTCCCAACCAATTGACACATGACAAGAATGCAAGTCTCAAACAATGTGTCAAAAATCAGTGTACCAAGGGCAAAGTTCGATCAGTAGGAACCTTGTGACATGTACACTATGGTGTACACTTTAGTTTACACTTTGCCACGTGTCACTACCCTGCTAGAGAGTTTAAATTTCTAGTACTTTTCCCATCCAATTGACACTTGACAACAATACAAGTGTCAAACAAC
>NW_019238582.1:0-1907 GCF_002742605.1 Olea europaea var. sylvestris | reverse complement strand
TTACCGATTGAACTTTGCTACTTGTAAATTGATTTTTAACACATTGTTTGACACTTGCGTTTTTATCCGGTGTCAATTATATGGGGAAACAATTTGAAATTTAATTTGTTCAATAGGGTAATCTCACGTGGCAAAGTGTAAACTAACGTGTACAAGTGGCAAGCTCCTTACCAATTGGACTTTGCTATTTGTACACTGATTTTTGACACATTGTTTGACACTTACATTGTTGTCAAGTTTCAATTAGATGGAAAAACTGTTTGAAATTTAAATTATCCAATAGAGTAATGTTATGGGGTAAAGTGTAAACTAAAGTGTACACCATAGTGTACATGTAGCAAGGTTCTTATCGATTGAACTTTGCTATTTGTACACTGATTTTTGACATGTTGCTTGACACTTGCATTGTTTTCAAGTGTCAATTGGATGGAAAAACTGTTTGAAATTTAAACTGTCCAATAGGGTAATGACACGTGGAAAAGTGTAAACTAAAGTGCACACCATCGTGTACATGTGGCAAGGTTCTTACTGATTGAACTTTACTATTTGTACACTGATTTTTGACACGTTGTTTGACACTTGCATTATTGTCAGGTGTCAATTAAATGGGAAAATCGTTTGAAATTTTAACTGTCCAATAGGGTAACGTCACATGGTAAAGTGTAAACCAGAGTGTACACCATAGTGTACAAGTAGCAAGGTTCTTCTGATTGAACTTTGCTATTTGTGCACTGATTTTTGACACGTTGTTTGACACTTCCATTGTTGTCAAGTGTCTATTAGATGGGAAAACTGTTTAAAATTTAAATTGTCTAGTAGGGTAGTGTCACGTGGCAAACTCTAAACTAATGTGTACACCATAGTGTACATGTCGCAAGGTTCTTGCCGATTGAACTTTGCTATTTGTACACTGATTTTTGACATGTTGTTTGATAGTTGCATTGTTGTCAAGTGTCAATTGGATGGAAAAACTGTTTGAAATTTAAACTGTCCAACAGGGTAATGTCACGTGGCAAGGTTTAAATTAAAGAGTACACCATAGTGTACATGTAGCAAGGTTCATATCGATTGAACTTTACGATTTGTACATTGATTTTTGACACGTTATTTGACACTTATCCTGTTGTCAAGTCTTAAATGGAAGGAAAAACTGTTTGAAATTTAATAGAGTAATGTCACGGGGCAATGTGTAAACTAAAGTGTATATTATAGTGTACATGTAGTAAGGTTCTTACCAATTGAACTTTGTTTTTTGTGTACTGATTTTTGACTTGTTGTTTGACACTTACAATGTTGTCAAGTGTCAATTTGATGGGAAAACTGTTTGAAATTAAAAATGTCCAGCTGAATAGTGTCACGTGGCAAAGTGTAAACTAAAGTGTATACCACAGTCTATATGTCACAAGGTTCTTACCGATTGAGCTTTGTTATTTGTACACTAATTTTTGACACAATGTTTCGCACTTGCATTGTTGATAAGGGTCAATTGAATGGGAAACTGTTTGAAATTTAAACTATCCAACTGGGTAATGTCACATGTCAAGGGGTTTCTTTCTTCTTTTCTATGATCTATTTATCTATTTGAAATTAGTGATGGGTCAATTAAAAAAATAGGAACCTTTCTCCATTCAAAATAATTGGATGGAAAAACTATTTAAAATTTAAACTGTCCAATAGAGTAATATTACGTGGAAAAGTGTAAACTAAAGTGTACGCCATAGTGTACATGTAGTAAGGTCCTTACCAATTGAACTTTGCCATTTGTAAACTGAATTTTAACAAGCTGTTTGACACTTGCAATTTTGTCAGGTGTCAATTAGATGGGAAAACTATTTGAAATTTAAACTGTCCAACAGGGTAATATCACGTGGCAAAGTATAAACTAAAGTGTACACCATAGTGTACAT
>NW_019238581.1:0-1907 GCF_002742605.1 Olea europaea var. sylvestris | reverse complement strand
GCTACAAATGACAAAATTTCCCTAGGTGCGGTTATTCTTTCTAAATTTTCTGTCCAGCACTTCTTCAACCTGACATAATTAATGCAGAAATTAATTATTGGGAGGCCGAAACGAAGCAAATTTCGCTAAAATCCCATGATCCCAGGTCTGTGTCCCGAGTCCAATTTCGCGGGCCGTTTCCAGTCAACCTGCCAAATTTCAGCCCACTCCGACACTGTCGCGAAAAATGACAAAATTGCCCTTGGTGTGATTTTGCTTTGTCAATTTTCTGTCCAGTACTACTTCGACATGACATTATTAATAAGGAAATTAAATATTCGAAGGCTCAAATGAAGGAATGTGGCTAAAATCCCGTGATCCCGGGTCTGTGCCCCGAGTCCAATTTCGCAGGCCGTTTCCAATCAACCTGCTAAATTTCGGCCCATTCCGACCTCGTCGCGACAAATGACAAAATTGCCCTTGGTGCAGTTTTGCTTTGTTAATTTTCTGTCCAACACTTCTTCAACCTGACATAATTAATAAGAAAATAAATTATTCAGAGGCCCAAACGATGAAATTTAGCTAATATCATGTTATCCCGGGTCTGTGCCCAGAGTCCAATTTCGCGGGCCGTTTCCAATTAACCTGCCAAATTTCGGCCCATTCCGACATCGTAGCGACAAATGACAAAATTGCCCCAGGTTCAGTTTGTCTTGGTTAATTTTGTGTCCGGAACTTCTTCAACCTGACATAATCAATACGAAAATTAATTATTCGGAGGCCCAAGCGAAGGAATTTGGCTAAAATCCCGTGATCCCGGGACTTCGCCCCGAGTCCAATTTCACGGGCCGTTTCCAATCAACCTACCAAATTTCGGCCCATTCCAACACCATCGCGACAAATGACAAAATTGCCCCTGGTGCGATTTTTCTTTGTTAATTTTCTGTCCAGCACTTCGACAACTTGACATAATTAATGCGGAAATTAATTATTCAGAGGCCCAAATGAAGGAATTTGGCTAAAATCCCGTGATCCCGAGTCTGTGCCCCGAGTCCAATTTCGCGGGCCATTTCCAATCAACCTACCAAATATCGGCCCATTCCCACACCATCGTGACCAATGACAAAATTGCCCCTGGTGTGGTTCTGCTTTGTTAATTTTCTGTCCAACACTTCTTCAACATGACATAATTAATAATGAAATTTATTATTCGGAGGACCAAATGAAGGAATTTGGCTAAAATCAAGTGATCCCGGATCTGTGCCCCGAGTCCAATTTCGCAGGCCGTTTCCAATCAACCTACAAAATTTCGGCCCGTTCCGACCTCGTCGCGACAAATGACAAAATTGTCCCTGGTGCAGTTTTGCTTTGTTAATTTTCTGTCCAACTCTTCTTCAACCTGACATAATTAATAAGAAAATAAATTATTCGGAGGCCCAAATGAAGGAATTTCGCTAAAATTCCGTGATCCTGGGTCTGTACCCCGAGTCCAATTTCGCGGGCTGTTTCCAATCAACTTGCCAAATTTTGGCCTATTCCGACATCATCGTAACAACTGACAAAATTGCCCCTGTTGCGATTTTTCATTGTTAATTTTCTGTCCAGCACTTCTTCAATCTGACATTATTAATAAGGAAATTAATTATTCGGAGGCCCAAAACGAAGGAATTTAGCTAAAATCCCGTGATCCCGGGTCTGTGCCCTGAGTCCAACTTCACAGGCCGTTTCCAATCAACCTGCCAAATTTCGGCCCATTCCGACACCGTCGTGACAAAATAACAAAATTGCCCCTGGTGCGGTTTTGCTTTGTTAATTTTCTGTCCAACACATATTCAACCTGACATAATTAATAATGAAATTAATTTTTCGGAGGACCAAACAAAGGAATTTGGATAAAATCCTGTGATCTCGGGTCTGTGCCCCGAGTC
>NW_019238580.1:0-1908 GCF_002742605.1 Olea europaea var. sylvestris | reverse complement strand
TTTATTGTCGAGTTTGATAAATGTGAGATATCTTCTGTCAAGTAATTTTTATACATAACAAAAGTTGTAGATGCTTGCAGTTTACTTGGGCTTGTATTAAAATGAAATCTTGTCTTTTAATTAATTTAGAATTCCTTCATTTTTTATTAAAAATTAATAAAAGGGTCGAGTCAAAAATCATTATAAAAAAAGGAAGAAAGCAATGAAAAAAAGAAGAAAATGTGAAAATATTTTTTGGCATTTTGGCGTAAATGGTTTCTAATCTTTGCCCTTTGTACATTTTTGGTCATTAACCTGTAACTTTTACCAAATGGTAATTTAGGACATATTTCATGAAGAATAATGATACTTGTACACAAGGAATTATAAAAAATTTTACAGATAGATAAAGCGTCAAGAAAACATCTGAGAATTTTTTTTTTTATTTTGTCGAAAAAATTCTGATCCAATCATATTTTATCACATTTTGTATATGTACACCAATTTGTAAGTAATTATATATTTGTAGCACAAACTTCCCTCAAAGGCACCTTTTAAATTCACTTGCAAAACTAACAGTACCTTTGAACAAAATCTTCCCAAAAGGACTATTTTGACATCTGAAGGCATAATAAATTCAAGATGTCTTCACCAAAGATTTGGAGGCAAGTGTCATGGGCTTGGAATTTTTTCAATAACTTTTAAGGACCACACAAAACCAAGACTATTTTTGTCAATTACTTAAGCACTACGCATACCTTAACATTGTCAAATTCCTATCCTCTGAATCATGTTCATATTAATATGGGTAGGAAAGCAAATGAGGATGTATACTTATGTCGGCTGAAGATGGGTCAAGGGAATGACAACTTAAATGGTTGACAAATTTTCAATAAGCTTATGAGTATTTTTTTTGCCCATGTTTGGGCTAAATTAAAATTAACTTTGGGAAAAAAAAAAAGTATCTTGAAATAATGATTCTTTGAAGAATGTGTGGTTAAAAAAAATAATAATCAAAAATAAAATAAAATTGGATCCATGTATAACATTATTTTATTAAAATATAGGCGGTCCAAAATAAGAGAAAAAATGTATTTTGAATAAAATGGAGCCTAGACAAGGACTTTCATTGATCAAAGTGGCGCAATAACAATAAACTATGTGAAAGATGGACTAAAAATAACATGATCTAAATAATTGTTAAAAATATAGTTCAATTTTACTATGAATCTAGCAGAGTAGTAGAAGAAATATTCAAGTAATAACAACAAATTCTAAGAGTAAATCTTTAAACTATTATCTAAATTTGGATTCTGCAACTCAATCAGACTATTATCAGAATATGCTCCATTCCTACAACAGACGAAAGGAAGAATCTGCAAAAGAAATTTGGCACGAAAATGAAAATTATATTCATTTTGGAAGGAACAAAAGAATGTCCAGAGTGTGCCTTTTACTTCCTTGACAGCTTGATAAATGAAACCTTCTAGAGTTAATGGTAAAACAAGCCTCAAGAACGAAAAATGAAACAACCATCAATGAAAAGACTATACTACTGATCTCATCCATCGCACCATCTGGAGTGAAAGTCACAGATGACCAATGCAATTCAGCCGAACCAGTACGTTCTACACTTGGAAAACTTCGAATTCAGCGCCAATCGGAAGGTGATCGCTTGGATGGTAGTAATTGGGTAATCCGCCTCTTACATTAGAGGATTCATGTTCTGGAAGCTCAAGGTAACTAATTGGTTTTATGTAGTGAGAAGGGGAAAATAGTATGTAGTCCAGGGTTCCAGTAAAACCCGGTGTGCAATTAGTAAACTGTGGCTCTCCTCTTGTGAATACACATAAGCTAGACAATGGAATCGGTAGATCTTCCGCGATTTCTGCCCCTACCGAAGTGGTCCCAGAAACAATGTACTGATAC
>NW_019238579.1:0-1908 GCF_002742605.1 Olea europaea var. sylvestris | reverse complement strand
CATAAGTACTTTTTGGAAATGTAGCGACCGTTTTGGATTGAACGCACAACTTCGTCGTGACGTTCGAGGGATTTCAGCTATTTTTCAAAAGATTGAGCACTTTTATATTTGGAACGCTTGGCTAATCGGCGTACGAAGAATTGAGCGTAACTTTTGCACACGGTGTCCGTTTTGGTCCATAAGTACTTTTTGGAAATGTAGCGACCGTTTCGGATTGAACTAACCACTTCGTCGTGACGTTCGAGGGATTTCAGCCATTTTTCGAAAGAATGAGCACTTTTATATTTGGAACGCTTGGATAATCGGCGTACGAAGAATTGAACGTAACTTTTGCACGCGGTGTCCGTTTTGGGTCCATAAGCACTTTTTGGAAATGTAGCGACCGTTTTGGATTGAACTCACGACTTCGTCGTGACGTTCGAGGGATTTCAGCCATTTTTTGAAAGAATTAGCACTTTTATATTTGGAACGCTTGGATAATTTGCGTATTAAGAATTGAGCGTAACTTTTGCACACGGTGTTCGTTTCGGGTTCATAAGTACTTTTTGAAAATGTAGCGACCGTTTTGGATTGAACTCACAACTTCGTCGTGACGTTCGAGGGATTTTTGCCATTTTTCGAAAGAATGAGCACTTTTATATTTGGAACGCTTGGATAATCGGCGTACGAAGAATTGAACGTAACTTTTGCACGCGGTGTCCGTTTTGGGTCCATAAGCACTTTTTGGAAATGTAGCGACCGTTTTGGATTGAACTCACGACTTTGTCGTGACGTTCGACGGATTTCAGCCATTTTTTGAAAGAATTAGCACTTTTATATTTGGAACGCTTGGATAATCTGCGTATGAAGAATTGAGCGTAACTTTTGCACACGGTGTCCATTTTTGTCCCATAAGTACTCTTTGAAAATGTCGCGACCGTTTAGGATTGAACTCACAACTTCGTCGTGACGTTCGACGGATTTCAGCCATTTTTTGAAAGAATGAGCACTTTTATATTTGGAACGCTAGGATAGTCGGCGTGCGAAGAATTGAGCGTAACTTTTGCACACGGTGTCCATTTTTGTCCCATAAGTACTCTTTGAAAATGTCGCGACCGTTTAGGATTGAACTCACAACTTCGTCGTGACGTTCGACGGATTTCAGCCATTTTTTGAAAGAATGAGCACTTTTATATTTGGAACGCTAGGATAGTCGGCGTGCGAAGAATTGAGCGTAACTTTTGCACACGGTGTCCGTTTTTGGTCCATAAGTACTTTTTGGAAATGTAGCGACCGTTTTGGATTGAACTCACAACTTCATCGTGACCTTCGAGGGATTTCGGCCATTTTTCGAAAGAATGAACACTTTTATACTTGGAACGTTCGGATAGTCGGCGAACGAAGAATTGAGCGTAACTTTTGCACACGGTGTCCGTTTTTGATCCATAAGTACTTTTTGGAAATGTAGCAACCGTTTTGGATTGAACGCACAACTTCGTCGTGACGTTCGAGGGATTTCAGCTATTTATCAAAAGATTGAGCACTTTTATATTTGGAACGCTTGGATAATTGGCGTACGAAGAATTGAGCGTAACTTTTGCACACGGTGTCCGTTTTGGTCCATAAGTACTTTTTGGAAATGTAGCGACCGTTTTGGATTGAACTAACCACTTCATCGTGACGTTCGAGGGATTTCAGCCATTTTTCGAAAGAATGAGCACTTTTATATTTTGAACGCTTGGATAATCGGCGTACGAAGAATTGAACGTAACTTTTGCACACGGTGTCCGTTTTGGGTCCATAAGCACTTTTTGGAAATGTAGCGACCGTTTTGGATTGAACTCACACTTCGTCGTGACGTTCGAGGGATTTCAGCCATTTTTTGAAAGAATTAGCACTTTTATATTTGGAACGCTTGGATAATCTGCG
>NW_019238578.1:0-1908 GCF_002742605.1 Olea europaea var. sylvestris | reverse complement strand
GGCTAAAATTTGACTGGTTGATCGGAAACAAAAACCGCGCAAGGGGCAATTTCGTCATTTTTCGCGACGGTGTCGGAATTGGCTGAAATTTGGCAGGTCTATCGGAAACAAAAATTGCGACGTCGGCAATTTCGCCATTTTTCACGACGGTGTCTAAATGGGCTAAAATTTGGCAGGTTGATTGGAAACAAAAATCGCGCCCGGGGCAATTTCCTCATTTTTCGCGACGATGTCGGAATGGGCTAAAATTTGCCAGGTTGATCGGAAACAAAATCCACGCTAGGGGCAATATCGTCCTTTTTCGCGACGGTATCGGAATGGGCTGAAATTTGGCAGGTTGATTGGAAACAAAAATCGCGCCCGGGGCAATTTCCTCATTTTTCGCGACGATGTCGGAATGGGCTAAAATTTGCCAGGTTGATCGGAAACAAAAACTGCGCCTGGGGCAATATCGTCATTTTTCGCGACGGTGTCGGAATGGACTCAAATTTGACAGGTTGATCGGAAACAAAAGCCACGCTAGGGACAATATCGTCATTTTTCGCGACGGTATCGGAATGGGTTAAAATTTGGCAGGTTGATTGGAAACAAAAATTGCATCGTGGAAAATTTCGTCATTTTTCGTGACAGTGTCGGAATGGGCTGAAATTTGCTAGGTTGATTGGAAACAAAAATCGCTCAGGGGGCAACTCCGTCATTTTTCGCGACGTTGTCGGAATGGGCTAAAATATGACTGGTTGATCGGAAACAAAATCCGCGCCAGGGGCAATTTCTTCATTTTTCGCGACGGTGTCGGAATGGGCTAAAATTTGACAGGTTGATCGGAAACAAAAACCGCGCAAGGGGCAATTTAGTCATTTTTCGCGACGGTGTCGGAATGGGCTGAAATTTGGCAGGTCGATTGGAAACAAAAACCGTGCAAGGGGCAATTTAGTCATTTTTCGCGACGGTGTCGGAATGGGCTGAAATTTCGCAGGTCGATTGGAAACAAAAATTGCGACGTCGGCAATTTCGTCATTTTTAACGACGGTGTCTAAATGGGCTGAAATATGGAAGGTTGATTTGAAACAAAAATCGCGTCGGGGCAAATTTCGTCATTTTTCGCGACGATGTTGGAATGGGGTAAAATCTGACAGGTTGATCGGAAACAAAAATCGGGCGGGGGCTATTTCGTCATTTTTTGCGACGGTGTCGGAATGGGCTGAAATTTAGCAGGTTGATTGGAAACAAAAATCGCGCGGGGGCAATTTCGTCATTTTCCGCGACGGTGTCGAAATGGGCTAAAATTTGACAGGTTGATAGGAAACTAAAATCGCACCCGGGGCAACTCCGTCATTTTTCGCGACGTTGTCGGAATGGTCTAAAATTTGACTGGTTGATCGGAAACAAAATCCGCGCCAGGGGCAATTTCTTCATTTTTCGCGACGGTGTCGGAATGGGCTAAAATTTGATAGGTTGATCGGAAACAAAAACCGCGGAAGGGGCAATTTTTTCATTTTTCTCGACGGTCTCGGAATGGGCTAAAATTTGACTGGTTGATCGGAAACAAAAATCGCGTAAGGGGCAATTTTGTCATTTTTCGCGACGGAGTCGGAATGGGCTGAAATTTGGCAGGTCGATTGGAAACAAAAATCGCGCGGGGGCAATTTCGTCATTTTTCGCGACGGTGTCGAAATGGGCTGAAATTTGGCAGGTTGATCGGAAACAAAAATCGCGCTCGAGGCAATTGAGTCATTTTTCGCGACGGTATCGGAATGGACTGAAATTTGGCAGGTTGATTGGAAACAAAATCCAAGCCAGGGGCAATTTCTTCATTTTTGGCGACGGTGTCGGAATGGGCTAAAATTTGACAGGTTGATCGGAAACAAAAATCGTGCAAGGGGCAATTTCGTCATTTTTCGCGACGGT
>NW_019238577.1:126136-127093 GCF_002742605.1 Olea europaea var. sylvestris | reverse complement strand
ATTCATATTCAATATCTTCCTTTGTGTTCTTAAAGTTTTGGAGGATTGCACTCGCGCTTAAGTGTTAAATCTTTTACAAAGCTATATATTATCCTACAAACCATTTTTCAAAACCCTTAAACATCTCATTCAATCCCGAGATGGGGTAAATATAGTTTGAGGACAACGATTAAGCGTTTGAGCCTTCATATTCATTATGTTCTTCATCTT
Organism: Olea europaea var. sylvestris; assembly: GCF_002742605.1. Classification (NCBI taxonomy): domain Eukaryota; kingdom Viridiplantae; phylum Streptophyta; class Magnoliopsida; order Lamiales; family Oleaceae; genus Olea; species Olea europaea. The sequence goes on along the minus strand of NW_019238577.1, from coordinate 126,883 downwards.
CTTGATCACATTTTTGGTTGTTGGTTTCTTCTCCATTTTCCCCAGTTGATGTAAATTTTCCAACAAGATCTAGTAAAAAACAAATAATTGAATCATGAACAATCCAACCAATTATATACATAGATATATATAAATTTAATTTCATTGAAACCAATATTCGAAAACATGAAGTGGTTCATACCAAGTGTGTGAACTCAACCAAAGCGCCACGATCTTGACCCACCTCTTTCTTGAAGTTGTCCTTAGTGAGTCCTACGACATCTTTTGCAAAAGCCGATGCAGACAAGAACAATGATTGATGTATAAATGATAGGGAAAATGGAGAATGAAGTAAGTAAAGGGATGAATCATTTCTACCTATTTGTTTGATAGATCCTCAAAATGCATGGAGGCCACAAAAATAAAAAATACAAAAAAAAAAAAGGAAGTGGAGCCCACCCACTATGTGATAGTTGGTCATGGAGGTTGGCAAAATTTCTTCTGGCATAGTAGCGTGACTCGTTGTAAAGAGATATCATGTGATGTACAATTAAACGGAGAATGGTATAAGTAAAGAGGAATGGGAGATTGTGAGTAGAAATGGTGAATAATCTCTCAGAAGAAAAGAAATTAATTGGAGGTAGAGCATAGACAAAAATAAATAATAATAATTAAGAATAATAAATAAATAAAAACTTAATTGAATGTTGATGAGAGAAAAATGATGACTTGTGTCCTCGATAAATAGTAATTTCTCTTGTGGTGTTT
>NW_019238577.1:112121-121626 GCF_002742605.1 Olea europaea var. sylvestris | reverse complement strand
TGAACTCATTTAAGTTAAAAAGACGGGTGTTCCATTTAAAAAAGTTGTGAGACCTGCTCATTAATTATATTTTCTAATGAATCAATACAATGACTTGTGATTTCACCAACTCGATATCGTATAACTGTTCTTTTGTCACGTGATCAACCTTTCTGACTTTTTTAAGTTAGAGGATCCAAGGTTTGAGGTCGTTGCATTAGAAAATAAGCAAAATATTTGAGAAATCAACAGAACGATACAAGAGCCGTTAAACGACAATTGTGTCGTTCTATCTATATGCACAAGTATACGCAGTCACGACCCATCCATGCCTAGAGAATCAATAAATTGAACTTTAAGTTGAAAGACGAGCGTTCCATTTACAAAAGTTGTAAGATGTGCTTATTAATTATCTTTTCTAACGAATTAATACAATGAGTTGTGATTTCATCAACTCGATATCGTATAATCTATGTCAAATCAACCATTCTTGTAACGTGGTCAACCTTTCTATCTTTCTTAAGTTAGGGGATTCACTGTTTGAGGTCATTACATTGAAAAATAAGCAAATTATTAGAGAAATCAACAGAACGGCACAATGGTTATTAAACGACACTTGTGTTGTTCTGTCTATAAACAATAGTATATGCAATCATGACACATTTATGCCTTGAGAACCAAAAATTAGAACTCATTTTAGTTATAAGGTGGACATGCCGTTTACAAAAGTTGAGAGATATGCCAATTAATTATATTTTTCTAACGAATCATTACAATGACTAGTAATTTGACCAACTCGATATCTTATAATCTATGTCAATCAACGTTTTTTTGTTACGTGATCAACCTTTCTGACTTTCTTAAGTTATAGGATCCAATGTTTGAGGTTGTTGCGTTAAAAAATAAGCAAAATATTGAAGAATTCAACAGAATAGCACAAGTGTTGTTACTGATAATGAAATGACACTTGTATCGTTTTGTCTATATACACGAGTATAAACAACCACAGAGCGTCCGTGCCCTTGACAATCGATAATTTAAACTTATTTAAGTTGCAAGATAGACATGCCTCTTACAAAATTTGAGAGATATATTGCCTATTTATTACTTTAATCGCCTATTTATTATTATGTATATATTGTACTTGTACTTTCACCAACTCGATAACATATCAGACATATCGTTTCAACCGTTCTTTGTGATGTGATCAACATTTATATGTTAAATACATTAGATAGTCCATTATTAGAGATCTTTTCATTGAAAAACCAAACTACCGTAGATAACTACTATTGTGTCGTTTTTCGTAACAGAAAATGATTGGATTGTCGTTCTACCTATTAGATAACAGTCGGAGCACCATTATCATCCTGTAGTTGCGGACAACACAAAAAATAACACCAACTAAAATATTATTCAATAAAAATGTACAATATACATGAAATTTCTAAAAGTGTTTTTCTTCTTTTTTTCAAATGTAGTGAAATTTTTCTATGTAAATAGTATGTTTATCAAACTCTTGTTCAAATGCTCAAAAAATACTCAAAATAGGTGAAGAACATAATAGAAAAGATAATTTTAGAGCAGCAAGCATGGTAGTTGAAGATGGGTAAACATGTAATTGTGATTTGAAAACCTAAACTTGAATTTGGAAATTAGTTGGATTGATATGGGTGTTAGAGTCTTTTTTCATGGTGGGGATATTTATGACATTTGATATTGTTTATTTATTGTATTTCATAATTGGAGACCATTTGACCAAGAAACATTGAGAGGGGGATAATTAACTAAATACATTGTTTGACTAGGCCCTTTAACCAACTCCCTCTCTTTTATATTATAGGGAAAGAAAAAGAAAGAGAGAGTTTGTTAAATAACCCATTCAAACAATGTTTTTGGTTAAATAACTTTCTTTCAATGTTTATTGGTCAAATGACCTTCATTTATGAAATACAATAAACAAATAATATCAAATATCCAAAATGTCCTCACCATTGAAAATACCCAAACACCCCTTTCAATCCAAACAAATTTCTCAATTCAATTTTTTTCTTCAAAAATCACAATAACCTGTTTTCTTCTCTTCAACTATTCTTGCTTCTCTAAAATCCTATTCTTTATTATATTTTTCACCTATTTGGGTATTTTATGAATATTTATTATCTATATTGAATCTCATTTACTTTTAAAGAAAGAAGAAAGATAATTTTAGAAATCTTATGTAAATTGTACATTTATTATTGAATATAGTATTGAATAATATTTAAGTTGGTGTTATTTTTGTACTTAGTGTATTTTTTTGTGTCGTCTGTAACTATTGGAAGGTAATGACACTCCAACCGTTATCCGAAATGTAGAACGCCATTCCAGTCATTTTTCACTATGTAAAAACGACACTGCGGTCATTATCTACTGTGGTTTGATTTATTTTTTTTCAACGAAACGACATCTAATAATGAACTCTTGACGTAAATAACACAGAAAACTTGACCATGTCACATAGAAATAATGAAATGACATAGCTTTAATATTATCGAGATGGTGAAATCACAAATTGTCCTGTTCTGATGCGTCGATTAAATTAATGAGCATATTTCTTAACTTTTGTACATGTCATGTGCATATTACAACGTAAATAAGTTCAACCTACTATTTTTCAAGGCACGAATAGGTCATGACTACTTATAATCGTGTTTATACATATAATAGTACATATGTCATTTTCATGTCCAATAATGACACTTGTGCCGTTTTCATGTCCAGTAACGACATTTGTGCTGCTCAGAAGTTTTTACCTATATATAATTTTTTCAACAAAACAACATCTAATAACGGACTTCATAATGTATGTAACATGGAAATGTTGACCATATCATAAAGAACGGTTGAAATGACATGACTTTTATGTTGTCGATACGGCGAAAGCACAAATCATCCTACTCATATTTGTCAATTAAGTTAATGAGCATATATCTCTCCACCTTTGTACATTTCATGTGCATATTACAACGTAAACAACTTTAGCTTATTATTTCTCGAAACATGAAAGGGGCGTGACTACTTATATTCGTATTTACAAATAGAACAATGCAAATGTTGTTTTCTTCTCAATAAAGACACTTGTACCGTTCTGTTGAATTCTTTTGTAAATGGCATGTCCATCTTTCAACTTAAATGATTTCAATTTATTGGTTCTCGGGCATGAATGGGTCGTGACTAATTAGATTTGTGTTTATAGACAGAACGACACGAGTGTCGTTTAACGGCTCTTGTGCTGTTATGTTGATTTCTCAAATATTTTGCTTATTTTCAACACAACGACCTCAAATATTGGATCCTCTAACTTAAGAAAGTCTGAAAGGTTGATCACCTGACAAAAAACAATTGAATTAACATAGGTGATACGATATCGAGTTGGTGAAATCACAAGTCATTGTATTGATTTGTTAAAAAATATAATCAATGAGCACATCTCTCAACTTTTGTAAACGGCATATCCATCTTTCAACTTAAATGAGTTCAACTTATTAGTTTTCGATGCATGGATGGATCGTGACTGCTTATACTCGTATTTATAGACAAAATGACACAAGTGTCATTTTATGGCTCTTGTGCCGTTATATTGATTTCTCTAATATTTTGCTTCTTTTTCGACGCAACGATCTCAAACATTAGATCCCCTAACTTATAAAAGTCGAAAATGTTGATCATGTGACAAACAACGATTTAAATGACATGGATTATACGATATCGAGTTGGTGCAATCACAAATCATTATATTGATTCGTTAGGAAATATAATTATTGAGCACATCTCTCAACTTTTGTGAACGGTGTGTCCATCTCTCAACTAAAATGAGCTCAATTTATTGGCTCTCGGAGTATGGATGGGTCGTGACTACTTATACCCATGTTTATAGGGAGAACGATACAAGTGTCGTTTAACGACTCTTGTGCTGTTACAATGATTTCTCAAATATTTTGCTTCTTTTTCAATGCAACGACTTCAAACATTGGATCCCTTAACTTAAAAAAGTCAGAAATGTTGATTATGTGATAGAGAACTATTTAAATGACATGAATTATATGATATCGAGTTAGTGTAATCAAAAGTCATTGTATTGATTCGTTAGAAAATATAATTATTAAGCACATCTCTCAACTTTTGTAAATGACATGTTCATCTCTCAACTCAAATGAGTACAATTTATTGGTTCTCGGGGTATGGATGGGTCGTGACTGCTTATTCTCATTGTTCGCTAAAATCCTACATCGCAAGTGCACGAGTTGTGTTCAAAATAAAGTGGACTTTTTGAGTCCGAATTGTCGATTCCTCTAAGAATGTATACTTTCAATTACACAACTTTAATTAATTTAATTCTAACAATAAAAGAAACAAATACACAATAAATATTTAGATTTTGGAAAATAACTAAAAATCTACAAAATATAAAAATCTTGAAAATTTCGGAAGACAACGTGGTTGGGATTCATGGTTTCACTTAATTGCCACCTAATTAATTTCTCTATGAGCCAATTAATAAATTACTCATTTACTATATTAGATCCGATCTTCCAATTTTAATTAATTACCTCTCTCGAGCGAAATTAATCATAATCGATTGATTTAATTTATTATATCTCTATGTCGATTCAAACTAAATAATTGCATTAAATTTTTGTGAAAATAGCTCATTGAGTCACCTAAGGTTAGGGGTATATATCTATCCTTTACACAAATATAGAATTTATACTATTTGGTCTAAAATGCATATATTCTCTCGAACAATGTACAATTCACTAAACACAATCATTCATTGATCACATAAATGAAAATGCAATAAATAACAATAGTAAAAACACATGTAAATAAATAACTTAGCCCTTGTTTGAGCCCCCATTGTTTTGAAAAATACATTTTTCAACAGTGTTTTGACATCATTTCAATCACACATTTTTAATAAAATAATATTACATATAAATCCAAAATTTTTCCTTATTTTTAACCATACATTTTCCATTAATACACTATTCAAAAATTCATTCTTCCCAAAAAAATGGAGTTCAAACAGGGGCTTAATATTAAAGGGGCAAATATTAAAATCAATTAAAAGCTAAGTTAAGTTACTTCCATAAATCCCAACTCAAGTAATTAGCCCATATTATATATGTGATAACAAGGGAGAATATTCATCCAATATATTACAAATGATTGAAAATAATAAAGAAAATCCAAGATTTAAGATAAAACCCTTTTTTTGTTGGATTTGCTTGAATCTTGAGTTCGTCAATTAATCTCCACCTTCATTTAAATTATTCTCCTTCTTGTGCTCTTGATTTGCTCCAAAATGCCAAGAAATTGAAAAGAAAATAGAAGGAACAAATGAAGAAAAGAAAAAAAAAAAGAAAAAAGAAAGAAAAAGAAAAAGTTAAGAGAAAAATCGGCAGAATGAAGCAGAAGAATGGGAACCCAGCTGCTGGTTTTCATTATAAAACCTAACCAAATTGCAGCCCTGGTCCCTAAATTTTCAAAAATCGTGCAAAAAGGTCCCCAACTCTTTTTTTAATATCAAAAACGATGCCTAGGCGCCGGAATAGTGGTGCCTAGGCTCCCAGTTTCTGTTTTCAATTCCAAAGAAAGGGATTTTTGTAATTTTTGTAGTTAAGTCCTTGAAATAATTGCATCTCATGTCCCTCAACTTTTATTTTGTACAATTTGGTTCTCAAGTTTGACTTTATATCATTTTGCCCTCCATAAATTGCAGTCCAAAGTCCTCAACTTTTGAAACTTGTACACTTTGAACCCCAACTTCACAAATTTTGTAAAATTTTGTTCATTTTTCCTTCCTTTTTGCCTTGTTCTTTTTCCTTAGGTGATTTTTCGGCCTACAAAAGCAAATATTACATAATTGTGAGTAGAATTTCATTCATTTGATCAATTAATAACGTATTTGATATTAAATAAATGTGTAAAAATACACTTATCACTCATATTTATAGACAGAACGACACAAGTGTCGTTTAACGGCTCTTGTGTCGTTATGTTGATTTCTTAAATATTTTGCTTCTTTTTCGACACAACGGCCTCAAATATTGGATCCCTTAACTTAAAAAAGTCGAAAATGTTGATCACGTGACAAACAACGATTTAAATGTCATGGATAATATGATATCGAACTGATGAAAGCATAAGTTATTCTACCGATTCATTTGAAAATAATTAATGAACACATATCTCAATTTTTGTAAGTGACATGTCCATTTTTCAACTTAAATAAGTTCAACTTATTCGTTCTCAGGGCATGGATGGGTCATAACTGCTTATATTCGTGTTTATAGACAAAACGACACAAGTGACGTTTAACAACTCTTGTGCTGTTACATTTATTTATTTCCAACGCAAAGACCTTAAGCATCGGACAACTAGAGTACGTAAGACAGAAATGTTGATTTCTCAGTAATGATGTTTTTTACGTTCTCATTAAAGTTTGTAACAAACATAACGACATATGCGTCGTTCTTATCTCCCTCTTATAAGTTCAGTAACGACACCTATGTCATTCTCATGGACGCTTATGTTTTTAATAACGTAATGTATGTCATTATCATGGAATAACAAACTGAAAAGAAATGTATAATTGAAATGCAAACATTTAACTTAAAAAGATATTAACAAAAATGTAGGAAAAATCAACAGAACAACACAAGTGTCGTTATTGAGATGAAAACGACCCTTGTACCATTATGGCGTTGTTTGAGCCCCCAAATTTTTTCTCCAAAAAAATAAATTTCGCAATAATGTTATGATGGAGAATGTGCGGTTAAAAAATAAAATATAGTTTTGAGTTTGCGTGTAATATTATTATATTGAGAACATGTGGTTGAAATGGAATCAAATCACTGTTCAAAAATACATGTTGATGAAAAAAGAGGCTCAAACAAGGGTTATATGTGTAAATACGAGTATATGCAGTCACGTCTTAGTTGTGCCTTGAGAAACAATAGTGAAACTCACTTACGTTATTCATGACATTGTCAAACTTCCTATGTTACATATGTTAGGGAGTCCATTATTAAAGCCTTGTTTGTTTCCCATTCTTTGGCCAAAAATATGAAAAATATGACCGTTATTTATCACATCAAGTCATCATATTTGACTTCCTATCTCTTGTGTGAGTTTCATAATAACTATATTTTTCATTCTCATTCTTATAATAATGAGAATCAAACGAGGGTTAAATGCTGTTCAGTTAAAAATTTCAGAACGACACAAGTGTCTTTACTGGACATGAAAACGGCACTTGTGCTGTTATGTTTATAAATACGAGTATAAGCAATCACAACCCATTCATTTCCTAAAAAATAATAAGTAGAACTTATTTATATTGTAATATACACATGACACGTACAAAGGTTGAAAGATATATTCATTAACTTAATCGATACAGATAAGTATGATAACTTGTGCTTTCACAAAAACCACACTGAATACGAAAACAACAGCAACTAAATATATTCAATACTATATTTAACAATAAAAATACAACCTACATGAGATTTCTAAGATCTTCTTTCTTCAAATGTAAATGTGATTTTTCAATGTAGATGATATGCTAACACAGCCCTTGTTCAAATACTCACAAGATATCCAAAATAAGTGAATAATATGATAGCAAAAATGATGATTGAAATGTGTAATTTTGATGACCTAAAATTGAAGAAGATGAAAAGGAGAAGGAGATGCTATTTTCAAAGAAAAAAAAAAATAGAAATTAAGGTTTTACAGTGAATTTGGAGACGAGCTGATGAAATGAGGAAATTTGGAAAGTTATTAACAACTAAAGGAGAATTTTGTCATTTTACCAACTAAAATATTATTTATTTATTTTGTGTTTTATTATTGATCAAAGGCCATTTAACTAAATACATTGTCCAATTAGGCCAATTGGCCAAATTCCCCAAAAAGAAAAACAGAAAAGGGAAAGGGAAAGGGAAGGAAAAGGTTAAAAAAAAAAAAAAAAAAAAAAACCACCACCATTAAACAGGAAATAAACAACAGTAATTCAAACACAGGATAAGTTAGCAGAGTGCTTGATCAATTCAATACGTACAAAATGCGTTCAACTTATGGACGCTTATGTTTTTAATAACGTAATGTATGTCATTATCATGGAATAACAAACTAAAAAGAAATGTATAATTGAAATGCAAACATTTAACTTAAAAAGATATTAACAAAAATGTAGGAAAAATCAACAGAACAACACAAGTGTCGTTATTGAGATGAAAACGACCCTTGTACCATTATGGCGTTGTTTGAGCCCCCAAATTTTTTCTCCAAAAAAATAAATTTCGCAATAATGTTATGATGGAGAATGTGCGGTTAAAAAATAAAATATAGTTTTGAGTTTGCGTGTAATATTATTATATTGAGAACATGTGGTTGAAATGGAATCAAATCACTGTTCAAAAATACATGTTGATGAAAAAAGAGGCTCAAACAAGGGTTATATGTGTAAATACGAGTATATGCAGTCACGTCTTAGTTGTGCCTTGAGAAACAATAGTGAAACTCACTTACGTTATTCATGACATTGTCAAACTTCCTATGTTACATATGTTAGGGAGTCCATTATTAAAGCCTTGTTTGTTTCCCATTCTTTGGCCAAAAATATGAAAAATATGACCGTTATTTATCACATCAAGTCATCATATTTGACTTCCTATCTCTTGTGTGAGTTTCATAATAACTATATTTTTCATTCTCATTCTTATAATAATGAGAATCAAACGAGGGTTAAATGCTGTTCAGTTAAAAATTTCAGAACGACACAAGTGTCTTTACTGGACATGAAAACGGCACTTGTGCTGTTATGTTTATAAATACGAGTATAAGCAATCACAACCCATTCATTTCCTAAAAAATAATAAGTAGAACTTATTTATATTGTAATATACACATGACACGTACAAAGGTTGAAAGATATATTCATTAACTTAATCGATACAGATAAGTATGATAACTTGTGCTTTCACAAAAACCACACTGAATACGAAAACAACAGCAACTAAATATATTCAATACTATATTTAACAATAAAAATACAACCTACATGAGATTTCTAAGATCTTCTTTCTTCAAATGTAAATGTGATTTTTCAATGTAGATGATATGCTAACACAGCCCTTGTTCAAATACTCACAAGATATCCAAAATAAGTGAATAATATGATAGCAAAAATGATGATTGAAATGTGTAATTTTGATGACCTAAAATTGAAGAAGATGAAAAGGAGAAGGAGATGCTATTTTCAAAGAAAAAAAAAAATAGAAATTAAGGTTTTACAGTGAATTTGGAGACGAGCTGATGAAATGAGGAAATTTGGAAAGTTATTAACAACTAAAGGAGAATTTTGTCATTTTACCAACTAAAATATTATTTATTTATTTTGTGTTTTATTATTGATCAAAGGCCATTTAACTAAATACATTGTCCAATTAGGCCAATTGGCCAAATTCCCCAAAAA
>NW_019238577.1:97832-112031 GCF_002742605.1 Olea europaea var. sylvestris | reverse complement strand
GTTAAAAAAAAAAAAAAAAAAAAAACCACCACCATTAAACAGGAAATAAACAACAGTAATTCAAACACAGGATAAGTTAGCAGAGTGCTTGATCAATTCAATACGTACAAAATGCGTTCAACGATGAGTTCAACAACTGCGTTTAACCATCTTAAGTCTCAACGATGGAATTTTCTACGTCCTTATTAGGAAATTAAAATCCGAGCTAGTCTTGGAGGGCACAAATGAAAATCGTAATATGTGAATCAATTCGATTTCTTCAGGCAATCTCCCCCTGCTGTAGACCTGGCTTCGCCTCCAGCCAGATTTTTTGGGCACATGAAATTCTTGATAATGGAGAAATGGAAGTCGAAATCTGCTTCATACTTAGCGCAGGTTGCATCTATCCATTTTTCTGATATGCTGGTAGCTACACCTTCCTGACTGTCCCACTTGCCTTCTTCAATGGCAGGACGTATTTCATCGTACAAGGAATTTAGATCGGCTGTGGCTTAATTTTTTATTTCCTGCACAATTATACGCGCAATAAGCATTGGAAATGAAGGAAAATATAATTCTACATCAGAAGGCAAGTGCATGTTTGATCAAACAGATTTTTTATCCACACATTTGTTAGGATCCATAATTTATAATCACTTACAAACACTCCCAAACAAGATACTCATTACTCCCGTGGAAAATTGGATGCACGGAAACACAAACTAAGGAGAAGATAAAGAGACAATTATGCAAGCGGTTTTTCACCAGAGAGAATACGTAGAGAAAACCGTTCGTACCTCATATTTGGCTACTTCGGCCTGTGCTTCCTTTGATGCAAATAGTTTAGTAACAGATTTGTGTGTGACTTGCTTTCTACCAGAAACTTTTGCCTTTCCCTATGCTGTGTTTTTTTCGTTGAAGTCGAACCTGTGCCAGTGTTAAAATTCAGTGAAAAGGCTTTTGCCGTGTCTTCTAACCTTGTTTCGCTGCCTCGCAGCTTTTAGCTTCCACTGAATTTGCTGCCACAAGAAGTACAGAACTAGATCTCTTACCACTATCAATCTCCAATTTGTTTTCAGATCCCCCAGTACCACCCATCATCATTGAGCACTCATCTTCTTCATCAGTTACCCGTTCATGTTCACAAGGGCTTGTAAGGGTAAAAAAATGTTAAGGAGAATGTATAACTAAAGAAACATGGACAATCTATAAACTATAACTGAAACGTATATCTGGGAGTATGAAGAAAATAAAGAAATCACAAAAAATCTTCAGGAAACAAAGAATAGCTCTCTGCACCAATAACAATCACACCTTCCAATTTACCACTCTCTTTCCCTACAACTCTAAATTCTAATTTTTAGTGATCCATTAGGAGCCCCAACTCTCTTTGTGAATACTATTCAAAGATGCCACTGTTGGGAATCTACTTATACATGCACAGCGGAAAATTAAATTTTTTTCGATTCCCACCCAATAGATCTCATTGTGTTTGGTTAGTAATTGTGATAAGATTGTACCTTTTCCAGATCTGCAATCTTTTTGCTTTTCTTTTTGTTCCACAACTTTGATTCGTCACCACAGCTGTCCAATTGTCCAGCCTCCAACGGTGATCCACACAGAGAAAATGATTGCAGCCTCTAGGGTTTTCTCTTGTGCTAGCAGGAATAATGAAAATCTTAATGGACCTCAAACCCTAGTTATGTATTTATATAAACCCAAATAGGCTCGGCCCGGTCCGACCCAATAATTAATTAATCCACAACACACTGAATTCTTAAACCCCTTGCATTCTGATTCGCACAACACTTTCACAGCTGTGAACAGTACCCCCAACAATAAACAAAAAGAAATCTTTTACTTATGCAATTCCTTCTAACCCTCTCTATACGGAAATCGAGCATATTATTCTATTGGAACCTCAATCGGTACCACAACAACAGGATGTTGATGTATCAAATTTTTAACAGATTGGAAAGACTTTCAATATACAAAAATGGATAATTTTAGTAGGAACTTTCTATCATAAGCATAGACATGGCTTGAGCTAAAATGTCCAGCTCATTTTCTCCCTTCGTAACAGCAACATAGAAGTGAAATTTACCTGTCATCACCATCTTCCCATACCCAGCTATACTCCTGCATCACAACTTATGGCAACAAAAAGACGTTAAGCAACTCAATCAACTCAATCAAACTCAGATAGGCCAAAGTTTGGAAATTACAGACAAAGCCAGATATGAATTGAAAAGAAAGAGATAAATTGAAATAGATGCCAGTTTTTAGATGGGGATGTCCAAATAGGGGGACAAAAAAAAAGGTTGCTTATGTACGTTATGCAAAACGAATAGATGATGAAATCTGTTCATCCATGTTGTGGAAAACATATATTTTATTGCTGTAATTATGGTTGTCAATTGCTATAATTATGGCTATCACAGATGTAATGGACTAGGCTTAATTGTAGGCTTAATCATGTGTCAGTATGTTTAGATGTAGGAGAGAAATGTGTATATATACCTGTCCCTTAATAATGATCGAGGCGTCGAAATGAAATTCAGACTTTCCACATGGTGCTAATTTGTTTTCCAGCCTAAATTTCTGAAATTTTTAGTCTTCTTACAGACCATTTTATGCCGGAAGTCTTCCTTTAGCAAACAGTTGTTTTTCTCTATTTTAGACCGGTTCAGCACATTTCCGGCCAATTCAGCCTTTGCTCCAGTCTGTTTCAGCCTTTTTCCAAGCAAGTCCAGCACATTTCAGGCGAGTTCAGTCCACAGTCCAGTTCAGATGTTTAGAAGGCTGGTCAAATTGTTTTATGGCAGTTTTTACCAGTTCAATGACGGTTCATTCTTCTCTTAGACATTGTAAACCGGTTTAGACTATTTCTAGACTCTTTCAAGCTTATCCTGGATAGTTTTAATGTTGTTGGACTCTTGTTTGTCATCTTATTTATCAATCACTTTCTAATCCAATTGTGCTTTCTTTTCTGTCAGTTTCGACATGTCAATATCTTATCCTTTCGTGCATTTGCTCACTTGACTTGCTTAAATGGGTCATTGATCCTAAGCCACATTCAAACTTGTTTTGTTTCCTATACCTCTTGTTCAGGTAGACAAAAATGTTGATGTTGCAGATCCTTTACTATCATCTATTGCTGAAATACAATGAATTCCTATTTCAAAATCTCTTTCACTGGACTTCAATGATTCACCGACACGATACGTGTTGGATACGTGGACTCGTGATTTTTCAAAAAAGTACCGACACGATACGTCGTCGACACGTTCGTTAAATTCTTTAAAATTCTTCATTTATATAGTTCAAATTTAGTTTTATATTTATTATTAATTTTTTTTGTTGAAATCTTTTAAATATGAGTACTTATTTATTATTTACTAATAACTTTGAGTTAAAAATATATAATAGTTATAGTAACAAAGGAAAATAATTATTGTAGAGTGTCCGAAAAATGTCGGTATCCACACGTGTCGGAGAAGCTACCCTAGTTAGAGTGTCCGTGCTACGTAGGACTTCACTCTACAAGTTCTAAAATTGTCTTGCAATCTTCTTTCAATTAGCAAATCACTTTAAGTTTTTCCCTGAGTTGATTAATACAGGAAAGGAGATCAATAGACTTTATTACTTCAAGGGTAAATCTATTGGTTCAGGTAAGCCATCTCTTGCACACTCAAGTTCTTCTCTGTATTAAATCAAGAATTTTATCTCCGGCATAAAACAATGGGTCACCCAAACTTTCCTTGTTTGAAAAGGTTGTTTCCTACTTTGCTTCAAAATAAGGATACCCAGGATTTTCAATGTGAAGCGTGTGAGTTATCTAAACATCATCGAATTCATTTTCCTTCCCAAAAATATAAGAAGTCACAGCCTTTTTCCTTGGTACATAGTGATATGCGCATTAACGTATCAACAATATTTCTGCTGCTAGATGGTTTATTACATTCTAGATGATCATACTTGTGTCAGTTGGGTCTACTTGCTCAAGGAAAATCTGAAGCAGCAAATTTAATGAAGTGTGTGAGTTATCTAATGAAATTGGAACCTTAAAAGAACGCTTGCTTTAAAATATAACATTAAGGTAACTTATAGCACTGAGATTGCAAGATCTAAAAGGGGTATGTTTTTTGTCATAGAGAAAGTAAACCTCAGATCTCTTCAAAACAGGTGTGCTAGGTTGCAAACCAGGAGATGGTCCAATTGACCAGAAACATAACTTGGGGAACTATTGTTGAGAGTGCTATAATTGACAAGGGTCGATACTGAAAATTGGTTGGTAAGTTCATATTTGTCTCACAGTAGACCCTGGGCTTGATATTGGATTTGCTGTAAACGTAGTTAAACAATATATGCACGGTATTAAAAGGAACACCTAGAAATGAATGACTTCTCATGAAGAACTATCTTCTTCAAGTATAAGCTTATACGGATGCTGACTGGGCAGACTCTATAGAAAACAGATAATATCTGGAATTTATTGGAGGAAATCAAATTACTTGGAGGAGTAAGAAACAATCCGTGGTAACAATATCTATTGCTGAAGCCCAGTTTAGAGCAATGGTGCAAGGAATGTGTGAGTTGACATGGTTAAAGACATGAGTACAGATGGAAAACATGAAAATTAGAGAGAGAAACTTCATAATAACTACTGTAGATGAAGAGCCCATGAAAACTTCAGTAATGCAAAATGACTAGGTAGCATAGATATTGTTACACCCCTATCTGAATCGTCTCGGAATGCCTACCACCACACATTCCGACCTGATAGACACTCATCCAAAGTGTTTCCGAAGTGATCTCACCAATGCTGCGAGACATAGGCGATTCTGCTGAATTGACCGAAGCGCTCTCGACCCTGAGACAGAGGCGAAGTGGACCTCTGTCACAAGATCCGCCGCCAATTTCAGAAAGAGATTTTTGCCAAGATCCTCTCTGCACCTAAGGTTTAAATTGATTTGACGTCTCCATGAGGCTAGTTGATGTTACTTATCAACTTTATGTTAACTTAACTCGGGAGAAACAAACTGTCCACCCGTTCTACAGACGCGGTTGATTAACGCATATGAGTGGACGCCTCATACCGTTAGATGTATACACGTGTCCCACATCCAACGGTTTATTCCACCTATAAATACCCAAGGTTTGGCAAGAGGCAAAGGTAATGAAACTCTTACTACATAGCACTCCATAGCAAGTTTATATATTTTCTCCTCCCCCTTAGTGTTTTTAGCCATCTCTTGCACACTCAAGTTCTTCTCTGTATTAAATCAAGAATTTTATCTCCGGCATAAAACAATGGGTCACCCAAACTTTCCTTGTTTGAAAAGGTTGTTTCCTACTTTGCTTCAAAATAAGGATACCCAGGATTTTCAATGTGAAGCGTGTGAGTTATCTAAACATTATCGAATTCATTTTCCTTCCCAAAAATATAAGAAGTCACAGCCTTTTTCCTTGGTACATAGTGATATGCGCATTAACGTATCAACAATATTTCTGCTGCTAGATGGTTTATTACATTCTAGATGATCATACTTGTGTCAGTTGGGTCTACTTGCTCAAGGAAAATCTGAAGCAGCAAATTTAATGAAGTGTGTGAGTTATCTAATGAAATTGGAACCTTAAAAGAACGCTTGCTTTAAAATATAACATTAAGGTAACTTATAGCACTGAGATTGCAAGATCTAAAAGGGGTATGTTTTTTGTCATAGAGAAAGTAAACCTCAGATCTCTTCAAAACAGGTGTGCTAGGTTGCAAACCAGGAGATGGTCCAATTGACCAGAAACATAACTTGGGGAACTATTGTTGAGAGTGCTATAATTGACAAGGGTCGATACTGAAAATTGGTTGGTAAGTTCATATTTGTCTCACAGTAGACCCTGGGCTTGATATTGGATTTGCTGTAAACGTAGTTAAACAATATATGCACGGTATTAAAAGGAACACCTAGAAATGAATGACTTCTCATGAAGAACTATCTTCTTCAAGTTTAAGCTTATACGGATGCTGACTGGGCAGACTCTATAGAAGACAGATAATATCTGGAATTTATTGGAGGAAATCAAATTACTTGGAGGAGTAAGAAACAATCCGTGGTAACAATATCTATTGCTGAAGCCCAGTTTAGAGCAATGGTGCAAGGAATGTGTGAGTTGACATGGTTAAAGACATGAGTACAGATGGAAAACATGAAAATTAGAGAGAGAAACTTCATAATAACTACTGTAGATGAAGAGCCCATGAAAACTTCAGTAATGCAAAATGACTAGGTAGCATAGATATTGTTACACCCCTATCTGAATCGTCTCGGAATGCCTACCACCACACATTCCGACCTGATAGACACTCATCCAAAGTGTTTCCGAAGTGATCTCACCAATGCTGCGAGACATAGGCGATTCTGCTGAATTGACCGAAGCGCTCTCGACCCTGAGACAGAGGCGAAGTGGACCTCTGTCACAAGATCCGCCGCCAATTTCAGAAAGAGATTTTTGCCAAGATCCTCTCTGCACCTAAGGTTTAAATTGATTTGACGTCTCCATGAGGCTAGTTGATGTGACTTATCAACTTTATGTTAACTTAACTCGGGAGAAACAAACTATCCACCCGTTCTACAGACGCGGTTGATTGACGCATATGAGCGGACGCCTCATACCGTTAGATGTATACACGTGTCCCACATCCAACGGTTTATTCCACCTATAAATACCCAAGGTTTGGCAAGAGGCAAAGGTAATGAAACTCTTACTACATAGCACTCCATAGCAAGTTTATATATTTTCTCCTCCCCCTTAGTGTTTTTGACACAACCTCTGGGTATTATTCCGACCACCTGAACCTGACTTGACCGTTGGAGTGTATACGGTCACCACCACCCCCGCTGGTCCATGCCGTGTGCGTCGATTGTGTGCAGGGAGGAATACGTGGAGTAGCGGACCACTATTACGCCCCTAACTGAACCGCCTTGGAATGCCCACCACCACACATTCTGACCTAATAGACACCCATTCAAAGTGTTTCCGAAGTGATCTCACCAATGCTGCGAGACATAGGCGATCCTGCTGAATTGACCGAAGCGCCCTCGTCCCTGAGACCGAGGCGAAGTGGACCTCTGTCAGAAGATCCGCCGCCAATTTCAGAAAGAGATTTTTGCCAAGATCTTCTCTGCACCTAAGGTTTAAATTGATTTGACGTCTCCATGAGGCTAGTTGATGTGACTTATCAACTTTATGTCAACTCAACTCGGGAGAAACAAACTGCTCGCCCACTCTATAGATGCGGCTGATTGACGCCTATGAGCGGACGCCTCATACCGTCAGATGTATAAACGTGTCCCACATCCAACGGTTCATCCCACCTATAAATACCCAAAATTTGGCAAGAGACAAAAGTAATGAAACTCTTATTACATAGCACTCCATAGCAAGTTTATATATTTTCTCCTCCCTCTTAGTGTTTTTGACACAACCTCTGGGTACTGTTCCGACCACTTGACCTGACTTGACTGTCGGAGTTTATACGGCCGCCACCACCCCCGCTGGTCTCGGTCGTGTGCGTCTGATCGTGCGTCGATTGTATGCAGGGAGGAATACGTGGAGTAGCTATCAGTTGGCCATGTAGAAGGTCCAATTTTCGAGGTCAACAGATATCTATGTTAATTGACCCTGGGTATGTGTTTGAGGTTTCAGATCCAGGTTAAATAACCAAATAACATAAAAGATCAATGTTGTATGGACTGATGATCACATGGCTTAAATCGCCTATGTTACATGTGACTTCGTCAAGTGATCACATGCTTTGAAAAGATAATAGCTCATTTTTATTACCTCGCCCTAAGAGCCTACAATCACAAAACATGACAAAAGTACAACTGATACTCCTCTCATTTGTCTCCTAATCTTCTACCCGTCTCAACTTTTCCAAAATATATATAAGATAATGAAGAAACACCTCTTATAAAGTAGAACTAATTACTTCAGCCAAACATTATGCCTGCTCTGACACACCAAATTGTAGAGTATTATCCTCATCAATAAGAAGCAGAATTCTAAGATGTGGAATCTGTAACTTAGTTTAAAACTTAGCCCTTGTTTGGCTATCATTTTCCAAAAACTCTTTTTTTCTAAAACTCATTTTCAACCGTACATTCTCACGATAAAATATTTTGCATGTAAACTCAAAACTTTTCCATACTTTTTAATCACATATTCTTAAAAAAAAAAATCACTATTCCAAAACTCATTTTCCCAAAAAAAAGAAAAAAGAAAAAAAAACACTCTTTTCAATGGGCATCAAATGGGGCTTAGGCAGTACAAATAACCAAAAATTCCATTGTGGTCCACTAAAGATACTCTGTAATCCTTATCGTGTTAAGTTTAGCTTAAAAGTCTCAAACAATATTCCAAACCAATTAATGAAGGCCACAAATAAACACAATATCTGTACAGTTTATGTTCACCTGATTCCTGAAATGTTCACCGCTAGGGCAGTACCCAGCCGTGCACTCTATGCTGGTTAGTACATTTACACAAGTTTCTCCACATGCACTTTCAGGATTAGTTCCATCATACATGCGACTGCAAATGGCAATATCATCTTATTTCAGTTTTCAGCGTCTAGAATATGATGAAAAAATCATCCATTATATACAAAAGCTAGTCCATGAATAATCATTGCAGCTATAGAAATTTATTCAGCAACACAACTTTCTAGCAATGGCTTTAAAGAATAGGAGCAAACATCTAAGAGGGTATTGCTTAAAAAATCAATTTGAGAGGAAAAATCAGATCATTCACATCGTTCTTTTGAGAATTTTCTATACACCTCAACATCATATTACTAGCAATAAATATGAGTAAAAGAATGATGTGTTTATTCCATAAGCTTTTCTTCAAAATGATATCGAATTTATTTATCCAAAACTATACTTACAATAATAGAACTCAATAGAAATTTTTTGCTATGACTTTGAATGAAATTTTGTTCTCATAATTACAATAATAACTAACTGCACATGTCCCTATAATTGAGTAAATGAAAAATGATCTCATTCTTTTGTTGAAAAGCATATTTCTTGAATTCGTTCAAGTATTTTAACACAGAAAATTATTAATTTTTGCTTCATTTCAGGAAAAGATGAAAAATATACCCAAGTAACGAGATATAGTAGGGATAAATTCATTTTGTGATGACAGGAGCAAAATTAGAGAAGTAACAAGGGGAAAAAGCAAGTAAACGAGAGTCTTTTACTAACCCAATATGTTATTTTTTGAATAGACCAAGACCAGTTATTCACGAAGAAAAGAAATGGGTATTGAATAAAGAAGAGTAAGAGTGGTTTCCAGTATATAATTATCTGCAAAGAAATCAACAGTGGCAGGACATACAGCACGAGAATATTGGCAGATTAATTCATGTAAAGAACTAAATATGCAAATGCAGACCAAAATGGCTATCTGACTTTTCACCATTGGAATATGAAACTTCCAGCAGGGTGAGCATAAAAAACAGACGAAATGGTGCATGTTTGCACATCACTTTACACAAATAAAAAATAACTATAATGATTCTATCCTGCATGTACCGACTAATAAAACTTCTCTACTTCTTGTACTACAATATTTTGTCCACCTGAGGCCTTTTTACAAATTAGGTATTCAACAAACGCAAGTTCCAAAAATATGATAGGTATAGACCTAAAAAGTATTGCAACTTACGAGAAATATAAGGCCCATTAGTTTACAAACTGGTTTTGTAGAATAAAATCATAAAAATATGAAATCTAAGTGTTCTTCACCGTCCTTTTCCTCTGAAGTGTAATTACGTTTGCATATTTTCCCTTGCCATTGTGATCAAACTCTCAAAGTTCTTGGAGTCCAAACAATATATCCTAAAAATGGACTCTTCACTCCTTTGAAAACAATATCACATGCCATTCAACATTATATCCATATCAACCTTTTTTTTCCACATGAAAACCTATACAACATTCCATATCAATTAATCATGAAAACCTATCACCAACAAGAGATCCTCTATAAGGACAAATAAAGGATGATTGCTTACTTTAGGCCTAAAAAATCATTTTCAGAAATTTGTATAAATGGTGGTACTCCTTCTGGTAGTTGAACCTTCAAAACAATAAACATAATGTCACTTGAGAAGTATGAACTTACAAGGGTCATAAGAATAGCAAAAGCATAAATAAAACATACTCTCCACAAGCTATGAAATAATTAGATAAAACATTCATCCTCCAAATGGTGACTGCCAAGTTAGTGAGCAGAGGCAATGTGTAAAGATCCTAGAATTACAGCTAATACCGAACATACTGGACTAACTAAAATCATAGACTATGCCAATTGACAATCAAAAAACACACAATACAGAAGAAATCTCGGAAAAGAATTTTGCAACTCCTCGATGAGATAGTGATGCAAGATACCGCACATAAGGAAGCTTCCAAACATGAAATTCACCAGCAACCTTCTAGTTACTCTTACTCATGAATCCTAGAAAGGTCGGTTTTGAATGCTAGTTTATTCAATTCAAATACTAAGAATTTGGACTTGTTGATTCATACAGAATATCGAGAATTGGAATATTCGCTTCATAAGTCTCTTTGATGTAGCATTAAAAGTCTATCCTAGGCATAAAAGGAATCAAAAGAATTAGGGTTTACTTTATTTTCTTTACGTCAGGAATAGACTGTTAATGCTGCAGAAGCACGCTCATTTCAGAAGTCCTGAGCGGTCTTATATATACAATGCAATATAATCCTATAATACAAGGAAGTCTCAAAATATTGTAGTAAAAATTGTAATCAATGATATTGATTGAAAAACTATGATATGAAAAACCTTAATCAAAGAGAAAAATACAATAAACAAAACCTTATTCAAATGGAAAAACTAAGATAAGCAAAACCTTAATCAAAGGGAAAAATCTAAAATTACACTAACATACTAAAATCGTAAAACTACCAAAATGATCCGTAATCGCATAATTAGGATGCATCGAATAGGTGTATGAGTGAGTATAAAAATTGTCAATGATGAACATCAAAATAGAAATTGAACGAGCCTTTTGGAGACAGATCTGGCTTTGATGTGACATTTTGAAAGATGGAGACTTATGGATTACCATTCGCGCTAGACGTACAGGGCGACTCCTACAAGTGTTTTACAAGAGAATAAAAAAACGAAAAATAAATAAGGAATCTTTCACTCTTTCTTTCGTCCTTACCCCGAAAACCCCAACAATCCCCAATTTCAAAACCTACCTTCCAAAATCCTCTCTTCACTTCACAACCCCAACCGAACTCCGGTGCATTAATCTCCACCTCCGGCAGCCCCCGAACAGCCGTCGTCGTCAGGTTGTGTTTCCTCAAATGAGTGCATCTTCGAAGCCGATGTTGAAAATCGTCAATTAAGCCGATTTCGCCACCATCGCGGTTCATAAAGATAAAGGTAAATCCAGCCTCCTTCGTCATAGGCTGTAGGCAACCGAATCGAGCCCCATTAGCAATTCCCAAACACTTGCCCATTCCTTGAAAAGCATCGAACAGGCCGACACTTCCCCCAACTGCCTCTGTCGCTAAATGAGCTTGGTGACCCAAGCAATATAACCACCACCATCCGATCCGAGTCAGGTAGTAGTTTAACTTAATCTTCATGTTCTCATTTCCGTGGTTCTTCTGGAAAATGAAATATGTCATTGTGCGGCCCTGCATCTACTTGTTTATGACTTTGAAGAAGGTTGGCCCAATTCTTATCTCACAGTAGTATATTCTTCGTAATTTATACATTATTTATGTAATTAAGATTCCCCATTTCATAGTAGTTAGTTTGTGAACATGAAAACCAATTGATCGTTTGTGGTTGATTTGCATACTAGAATGCCAGGGAAGAATTCAGGTGTATGTCATAATTGCAGAGGCAGGGGACACTCCTTTGCTGATGCCCGATCAAAGTGCGATGTCCGTTGTGTAAGCATGGATATTAGAAATGCTTTGAAGTGGAGAAGGAGACTTGTAATAAAGTTAGATTATTCAAGTGTTGCAGTGAAAAATGTGGATTTTGGGATTGGTATGAAGAAGGTCAAGCACGAGGTGATTTAGTAGCATTAGTGCTACCTCAAATAACCCTGCGGTGATGGAAGCAGTTGAAGATATGACCCGCACGTTCCAATCTCAAGTGAGGCTAAATGATGACGAGAAGCTCCATATTTCGATGAACGTGACAATCCTAAGGAAAAATGTGGTGCGTGTGGGAATGTGAAATGGAAAGGGCTTGCTTGATTCATGTTGTTATTAGACTAGGTTATTTTCGAGTTATGTTTGTCTACTACGAACAAACACTAGGAGGGAACTTTATATTTGCTATGTGATAATAGCTCACAACTATGTATCGTGTTTTGCGGTTTGTAACGTTTGTGAACTAATGAACTTGAAAGTTAAGTTCTTCAATGAGTTGAAGTTGCACAAGGAATTCTTTGTTTTGAACCAATACTATTGGATTTGCTAAGTATTCTCTTCCATTCAAAGCAGTAATTAGTAATTGGTTTTGGTATTTGTTAACTGCTGTCTTCAGGTTAAATAAAGCATTGTTTTGCCTCCCTTTCATATGGACGATGGAATGGAGCTTGGCAACTTGTTGATCTTTGAAGGACAGGAACATATATTATGTCTCCAACTAAAGCCAACAAGTTC
This sequence comes from Olea europaea var. sylvestris, assembly GCF_002742605.1. Classification (NCBI taxonomy): domain Eukaryota; kingdom Viridiplantae; phylum Streptophyta; class Magnoliopsida; order Lamiales; family Oleaceae; genus Olea; species Olea europaea. The sequence continues at coordinate 99,327 of NW_019238577.1, read as the reverse complement.
AGATTAGAGAGAAATTACATGTATTATGTCTCCAGCTAAAGTCAACAAGTTCAGATTAGAGACAAATTATATAGAGATCGATTGAAACAAAAATTTTGTAAAAGTTTGGAGAGACTTTCATGTGCTGGAACTTTTTTAGCTTTGACATTTATTTGCCACAATACACAAGAAGTTGTAGTCTTAATATTGAAATTAGCACTAATAGTTTCATATGCTTGTGACTAAGATAATTAGTGGATGGGAGGTTAAAATACAAATCTATTATAACCTGTTTAACAGTTCATCGACACCATTGTAAAGTTTGTGATGTACAATTTTTGAATAAAGATTCATAGCCCATAAATCACTTATCCGACTCCAGTAAAATTTGAATTGCCTATTTCTGCTCTTCTTTAAATTCCAATGGCCAGACAATAAATAGCTCCAAGTGCAAGAAACATCGGCATCACTACTCACACTTAACAGGAAGTGATTCAAAGGGCAAAGCAGGCTCATGTTCTGCACTTGCTTGGAAAGTGCTGGAGACAGATTTACTCGCTGGGGCCTGTTTATGGAATTCAATTTCATGTCCATAAACATTAGAAACTTCTTCAACAACGTCTCCACCTTAACCAGCAAGTGAATCCAACATCTGGCATGGAGACGCCGAACTGGGCAAGCAGTTTTGAACAAAAATGGTATCCACAAACTTCATGCTTTCATACCGAAGAAAGGCCAAGTCGGATTGAACAAAAAATGGGATCCACTAAAAAATGGCCTGTCACAAATTGGCAAAGTTTTCTAAATTTCTTTTCAAATTAACAAATTTCTTTATGGCAATTCAAAGGTGGAAGCTTAACCTTTTCACAAGCCCTTACCACCATCTTCTGGTAAATTTGGATAGTAGTACGACATTCCATGATCTTCCATATATAACGAACATTAATACAACACAACGAAATAAAAAGATAACAAATTGTAACGATTTCAACAATTATTTACCTCGTGAATTAGTGCTACTATCATGCGGCGATGGAGACATAAAGTTGGAAGGCGGGTATTCTTGGATGAACATATGATTTTCGGCATCACCCTACATATAATCATAATATAAATATAACATAATCATCCATCATAAAGGAGAATTGAAAATACTAACCAACAACATTTTTGAATATGAGAATGTGGATGGTACGGAATAGCTAAGTTGTGATGGTTCTTCAACTTGGGTGGTACCACCGGCATGTTAATATGCGTCACCCTCGATGCGTTTCCCTTGCTTGAAGTCGAACTTCCCGACATTTATATCAAACATACATGATAATTTGAAATTGGACTCCATTTCAATGGCGAGGTTAACAAACAAAAGTACCTTTGTTTTCTTCGACCTCGGCTCCAATGGGCCTTTTGCACAAAGCTTTTTTGGTGCACCATTTCTCTTCACCAATATAGGATCGCTTACACTATCGCAATCAATGGGTTGAAAATCAGTGCACTGAGAGGATAAGTTAAAAGC
>NW_019238577.1:86725-91438 GCF_002742605.1 Olea europaea var. sylvestris | reverse complement strand
GTTCTTCAGTTGGTTGATTTTATATTTTGGGTTTGAACGTTCTTTTCTTTTGTGATCTTGAGGCATCCTAAGGTTCGAAAATTTTTTTACGATTTCTGTAAAATTCTTTTCCGTCCGTTGTGCGTGAGGGAAGTTTGGCCTCTGTGAAATTTGTTTGTTGCTAGTTTATGAGATGATAAATGAGGGTTCGAATGTGTGATATTTTTTTTTTGGATTTCTGTATTCTGTGCTCCAATCGGTGCACCTATTGTATTTGTTCTCTCTGTTTGTTCGATCGTTGACACATATGCTTTTTTGGCTCTTACTAGATAGAATAACGTTATTTTTCTTGGTCTTATTGCAGTTTACAAGTAGTGATGTAGAATGTTTTCATTACGAGTTGGGCTTCTCTTTAGTTCGTGATAGCAGTAATATCTAGAGGTTTTTCCTGCGATGGTTTTTGAGGGAGAAATCTACTTTCATGTGATTTGATTTTTTATTTTTCTTGTATAGTGTTGAACGTCGAAGTTGATGTTAATTTGTTGTACACAAACCATGGAGTGAATTAGGATTGTTTGTTGTATATTTTGTATGGATTGATTAATGTCTGCTTGTTCTGAATTTTAGTTCTTATTCTTGTTTTTATTGAAATTTATGGATGTTCTGCAACTCAATTTCATTTAACGGAGTTTGATTGATTTTTTCTTACGTTTTGTGTGAATTGGTTTCATTTCGAATTATGCTATTAATTTTTTTTTTCTATGTGATGGATCTGTATCAAAATATAAAAACATAAAATAAAATATATGCCTATGGTGGTTTCTATATAAGTGAATATAAAACAAATATTTGGGTGGAACAATGTATCTTTTTGCGTAATGTGTGTGCAAATTTCTTATAAATATTATATTTCAATTAAGGAGTTTCAATGAAGGAATTATGTTGTATTGTTTAATTTTAGATATTTGAGAATCATTGAAATGTGGATGGAATAGGTTGGTAAATAAGAAAGTAAATAGAATTGAGTGTAGAAATAGCAGAATAGATTAATCAACGTTCGTGTGTGTGGCAGTCGGACTTTCTTAACAATATTTTTAAAATTTTGCAATTTCTATTTATGTGATGATAAAAAATTATAATATATAATATAGAAAAATGAATAAGTATACTTAGTTTTTTTATTCTTCCAACTATAATACTTAGGTGAGTATAATTTATTCATTTCTCCGTCTGTATATTTTCATTTTATCTTTTGAACGAGAAAACGACATTGTTTTCCTTTTATTCGTGCAACCATCTTGTCATTGTCCTTATTTTAGTCATTGTCCTTATTTTCGTCGTCTCTTTTCCATCCCTCCCATCCTTCTGTTTTCTCCATGTCTTCAAGTTGCGTGTATATTTTGTTTGGTGATAGACCCTTATATTCTTCCGTCTTGTACAATTTGTAAACATTGTGGTGCAAAAAAGTTTTACAAAGAAAGTAAGAATTTTTGTTGTTGTGATGAAAATGTTAAATTACAACTGAACAATGTTTCCCCTGAATTGTATGAGCTATTTACTTCTAATTCATGTGAAGCGATTACTTTTAAAAAAGTTGCTCGTACTTATAACAACCATTTTGCATTCACTTCATTTAGTGTTAATTATGATAAAAATTTGTGCAAGAATAACAGAGGTGTGTATACGTTCAAAGTTCAAGGACAGGTATACCATTTTATAAATACACTTCTACCAATTGATGGAAATCCTGCGTATTTGCAGTTATACTTTTACGATACTGATAATGAAATTAGTAATAGACTACAAATTTTAGATAGGTAAGTGAATCAACTTTGAAAAAGTTAATAGATATCTTAAAGATGAATCCATATTGTCGTTTCTTTCGATCATTAAGTGAAGTTTCTAATTTTAATTCACGTTGTATCGTGCTGAGGTCTGATCCGGGTCTCTACCAAAAAGTATATAACATGCCATCATGTGAACAGGTGGTTGTAGTGTGGGTTGATGAGGATCCATCTGCAAACATAAAGACTCGTAATATGTTAATTTATAGACATTCCAATATTGCACATAGAGTAAATTACTACTATGGCTGTTATGATCCACTTCAATATCCATTAATATTTACCTATGGAGAACCTGGATGGCATGAAGGTATTGAAAAAGTAAATTTGAATACTTCAATAGTCCATGAAAATTTCATAGAAATCAATCACACTGATTCGGCAGAACAACTTATAGAGATGGAAGATTGTGCTAAGCTTTATTACCATTGATGTTCTTTAATCTTTTTAGAGCGCATAAATGTATTGCCATTTCTAGATCTGTCATTGTGACTTTAATTTTTTTTCCTTTCAGTTATGAAGAGAGGTAAGAAACGAATTACTGTGTGGTGTCGTGAATATTATTGTTGCAAACTTCAAATTAGACTTTTAGATAAATCTGTACTCCTTCATACAGGCAGACTTCTACAACAATATATAGTGGATATGCATGTTAAGATTGAAACTGCGAGATTAGATTATTTTCATAATAATCAAAAGATTACACGAGGTGAACTTTACCAAGGAATTGTAGATAGTATACAAAATGGTGAGAATAGAGGCTATAAAATTGGCAAATCAATTGTGTTGCCTACAGGATTTATTGGGGGTCCTAGAAATTTAACTAAAAGATATATGGATGCAATGTGTTTAGTTCAAAGATATGGAAAACCTGATATATTTTTAACAATGATATGCAATCCAAATTGGCCCGAAATTAAACAAGAATTGAGGCATAATGATAAAATACAAAATATGCCGGATTTGTTAGCCCGAATATTTCGAGCAAAACTTGAAGAACTAAAAATAGATTTAATAAAGAGAGGAATTCTAGGGCCTATAGCTGCCTATGTGTATGTAATTGAATTCCAAAAAAGAGGCATGTATCATGTTCATTTTCTCCTGATATTTAAAACGAGTTTCAAGATTACTAATTTTATGCAAGTTGACGAAATTGTTTCTTGTAAAATACCAGATCCAAAGAGAGATTCTCACCTGCGTGCTATTGTAGTCAAACATATGATGCATGATCCTTGTGGACAATTAAATCCTACAAATGTGTGCCTGAAAAATAACCATACTTGTAAAACAAGTATCCAAGAGAATACATTTTGCATACTTCATTAGGTAGTGATTCATATCCACTTTATAAGTATCGTGACGATGGTGTTACTGTTAGGGTCAAAGGTCTGTACTAGACAATAGATGAGTTGTACCATATAATCCTTATATTTTGGCTAAGTATGACTGTTACATTAATGTTGAAATATGTTTTTCTGTTAAAGCAGTCAAATACTTATACAAATATGTATACAAATGACATGATCGTGTTAATTTTACTGTGAAAAAAGAAACCAATGAGCATTATATTGATGAGATTTCGAATTATCAAACGCTAGATGGATATCTGCACTGGAAGATATATGAAAAATTTTTAGTTTTGATTTATTCGACATATCTCCTTCTGTAGTTTCTTTGCAGTTACATATTGAAGATGCTCAGTTGGTTACATATAATGAAACAGATGATTTATCAGAAGTTATAAATAAAGACTCCATCCAACGAACAATGTTAACTGAATTTTTTAGAATAAATATTTCAAATGAAAAGGCACGGACTTTACTTTATAAGGATTTTCTTACATACTTTGTATGAAATACATATTTTCGAGTTTGGAGTTCTAGAAAAAAGCAAAATGTTATTGGTAGAGATACTTTCTAAGAGTTTTATTGAATCATGTTAAAGGGCCCAAGTCTTTTCAATATTTAAGAACAGTTAATAACATTGTTGTGCCTACTTATCGCGAAACTGCATTTTTACATTGTCTAATAAGTGGGAATAATTATTCTGAAATGTGTTTAACTGAGGCGATCACCTATCAAATGCCTATATCATTGCGTCGCCTATTTGCTAATCTGTTAATTTTTTGTAGCCTTGGAAATCCTAGGAATTTATTGATTAAATTTAAAGTGTACATGATAGAAGATTTTTTATATACAAGCATGACAGTATGTAATGCCGAGGTTAGGGCTTTGAGATGCATAAATTCATTCTTGAAAATTTTTGGTACAAACATAAATGATTTTGGTCTAGTAGATTTTGACGTTATTGTGAACGATGCTGATGTGCTAGCAAACGTTTAGCAAACATGATTTCAGAAGAGACTACAAATATTAATGTTTAGTGTGACATGCATTTTACAGAGAATTTAAATAAGGAACAACAATCTGCCTATGATGTTGTTTTAGACTGTATTGTAAATAATAAAAATGGAGTTTTTTTATTGATGGTCCAGGAGGTACTGAAAAAACTTTTCTGTACAAGGCATTACTTGCTGCAGTATGATCTCGACAACTTATTGCATTAGCAACAATATCATCGAGAGTGGCTGCTTCTTTATTGCCGACTGGGCAAACTGGTCATTCACATTTTAAAATCCCACTTCAAACAAATTCTGATATGCGATGTTCAGTAAGTAAACAATCATCATTTGGTCAACTTTTACAAACGACAAAGCTAATTGTGAGGGGTGAAGCACCAATGATTAATAGATGTGCTTTTAAAGCTTTGGATAAAATGTTAAAAGATATTATTGAATGTGAATTGCCATTTGACGGAAAGGTTGTTGTGTTCGGAGGAGATTTTCGACAAGTATTTCTAGTAGTACAAAGAGGAACAAAAGATGATATCA
>NW_019238577.1:76044-86693 GCF_002742605.1 Olea europaea var. sylvestris | reverse complement strand
ACAATTTGAATATTATGATGAACAGAGTTATTTTGACTCCAAAAAATGAACATGTAGATGTAATAAACAATATGTCAGTTAAAGAAATTACAGGAGATATATTTACGTATTTTGTTTTGATGAAGTAATTGATAAGACATAAGGATTTATTCGTGATGACTTTTTGAATAGTCTAACTCCAAGTGGCATCCCTCCACATGAACATGTACTAAAAAGAAATTGTCCTGTTATGTTGCTTAAAAACATTAATCCTTCAGAAGGTTTGTGTAATAAGACCAAACTTATTCGTCAAGAATTTAAACGAAATGTTATTTTAGCCGAAATTGGAATAGGTGAATATCGTGGAAAGCGAATATTTTTACCTAGAATTTCATTTATTCCACTTGAAGTAGATAAGCATTCGGTACCATTTAAGAGAACTCAATTTTCCATTCATCCTTGTTTTGCAATGACCATTAACAAAGCTCAAGGTCAAACTTTAGATTTCATTGGACTATATTTCCCTGAACCTGTCTTTTCACACAGTTAATTATATGTTGCTTTATCTAGAGCAAGAACAAGAGAAAACATAAAAGTTCCAATAAAGCCAATGGATGAAAAAAAAAATCACACAATTGTTGAACAAAAAATGTAGTCTACCTTGAAATTTTGAATTTGATGCATACTACTTAACAAGTCTATAATTACAAGTTTTGCTTAATTGGACTGCCAATCTATTGTTAGCCTAAAAGAGGATATTTTCTCTGCTAATCCATCTTGTGTCAAAGAGAATAACATTGAGTTATACAAGATTAGTTATTCTTATATGTTATTATGCGTTTCAATTATACTTTACTTGTTAGTACGATTTATTCTTCAACATGGTGCATACAAAATGGTCAGATCATTATCTTTAAACACGTCCTTCATAATATTCCATGTTCAACATAACTTTATTTATTTGGGTCTAAGTAGTCTTATTTTATGTACACACAAACTGATGTGACAAGATACCAAAAGAAAGGACAAAAAACACAATATTATTACATAATATTCTAATCAATATATTCTGTTTATCTACTACAATTAGGACTTACGGGGATGAAAAAAGTATTCATGATTACAAATATCTACCACAATCTTTCGTCTATATATACTTATCCTATTCGACGAAATTGATTCAATTGGATATCCCAAAACAAAGCATTCTATATATTTGCGCACGAAAATTCCATAATTAGGCCTGTGGAAGAAATAGTTTAGTGTTAGATTAAATGACTAAGTCCAGGAAATTAAATATTCTGCCAAAAAACAAGCCGCTTAAATGCTTACCAATTGTTTGCACAGTTTAGGTAGGGTATAATCTCCTGCTCCATTTGTTTATTCCTATGTTTCCTTATATCTCGTTTAGAAGAAAAAGTCGTAGTCTTCAATAATGCTTGTACCATAGTCAATGAAGCTTTTGTATGTGCTTTTACTTGATCCGGTATGTGGACATTATTACTGCAATCATATATTTGAAATTTCCATTCAAGAATATTGACAAGGAAAAAGTACCAACTATTGCCCGGATATGAGCACGAAACTAATATATACTTGCATCTCATCCAAGGACGACTAAATATAGGTGCTTTGCCATTCACATAACGTTGCAAAAGAGTTCCATCCGGTTCACCTCTGGTGGTTCCCATTCCTGTGTCAATATGCCACATCATGTGACGAGCACATTCCATTTCAAATTTGAAGTCCATAATTGCATATTCTTTTGAAACAAGCGGACAACCATCATTTATGAGCCGCCTCAATAGTTTTAACTCTAACTCAATGTTCTGATGAAATAAATAGATATAAATTAGATTATATATATCGACTATGAAATAAAATCTATTGTAATTCATAGACTTTACTTACAGCAATATTTCTATCCTGTGTTTGATTCATTAGAGTTTTCAACATGTCTCTTTCGAAGACATTATTACTGCTATCGTCCAAGTATGTACTATATGATATAATTTTAATTAATTTTAAATAAATCAAAAGAGAACTTGAACATTTGAGCTAATACAAGTACAATTAGATTTGTTACAAAAATTGATTCTTCGATATAAAATTTCTAATTTTTATGTATCTTTCCATATGATAGTTTTCCAGAGATCGACCTGAAGATGATGAAGACTGTATTTATTTTCCCTTGTTTTTCTTCTATTTTATCGACCTTTCAAAGCTCTCAGTTTATTCAGCTGTTGATATCTCCTTTGGTTTATCGCAAGGAGCAACACTTGTATCGAGAGGAACATCTTATTGTATGGAACCTATGATAGCTTCGATGTTTGATTTCCAATCAAATAATGTGTTCATTGTTTCCTGATTTTCTTCATCGACATGGGATCTCATTGAACTTAAATTGGTATCAATATAAGATTGCATACTCTGGTATCTATCTTTCTACCACTTTTGCTGCTGTTGGAAAAATTGCCTTTGGTTGTCAAAAATTATCTGATAATGATGTTGCATGTAATCTTCTTGCCATTTTTTTGCTCAATAAATAACTATTTTTGGTTTTCAAGAACCGCATGGTAGTGAGCTCTTGATTCTTCAGCAAATTCTGCCTTCAAGTTTCTATATACACCAGACACGTCTGATGCTATGTGTTGCCTATAGATACCCAACAATTCTTCCATTTTATCTTTACTTAGGGAGTTGGAGCCACCGGGAACAAAGCTAGACCCAAATACAGGTGAAGATGTAGAAGTACCGGGAATCATCGTTTCTTGCACATATATATTATCTGGAATTCGTTGTATTACATTATCCAATACTCCATTTACAATTTCATCTAATCTACTATGTCCATTATCCACGGCAATGAAAGAGTTCTGCACCAAGGAAATTGTAAGTCTTCTTCATTAGGCTATAGCACAGCAATCACTTGGATCTGTAATCAAAATGAAATACCAAAATCATTTATTTTGAGTTTAATTTAATTTTAAGATAATTGAATGTGAGAGTGATTGTACATTCATAAAAACATACATTACGAGTAGACAAAAAATCATTTATCTCTTTTTCAGTTACAAATTGGTTGGGTTTCCACTTGTACATTCTTGGACTCTATGGTGTTTTATGTCTACGACATCCAAATTTCTTTTCGATCTTTGGAAATGTTTCATATATCCAATACTATAAGATAATTAAAAATAAATATTATATGTATAAAATTTTTTTATGAGAATACATTGTACATAATAAGTCAATACAAGAATAGAGACTAATTACTTGGAATGTAAGTGGATACCCATGTAACGTATACTTGCATTCTGTTTGTTCATTCCGTTGTATCCTTTGTATTCTTTCAAATTGTGATGCTTTCAATGAATATAACAAAATCAAATATGCTTTGCGACCCCATGGATATGTAAGGAACTCATCCAGATGCTCACCCATGTCAAGAGTTCTATAATCAATTTGTCTTGTAGTGGGTGTCAACACACATTCAACCAACATGACTAAACCAAACTTCAATTTATCTTCTTCATGTTCGCACGTATGGAATGCTTCAAAAAACATTCTCATACTGATTTGTTTTGTACCATTAAAGTACCGATTTCTAAGACTGTCATTTGTATCATCAATGTCCATAGATGGTTCATGGTAAGGTAATTTAGAAATAAGACAAAATTCTTGCATACCAAATCTGGCTACACGATCGTCTAACTTTACCCAAATTTCATCATTTTTTCCACAATTCACAAGCCTTAATATAAATTCCTGCATCAACCTACTACTAAATTGTACATTTTTTTCTTTGTAGAAAACTCCATAAAAAAATCCATAAAAATTACTGCAGATCAATGAAGATTGCTGATTCGAATCTATAAATTCTACAAAGTTTTTAAGATATTCGAAATTTGGATACTGGATAATTGTGGCAGAAAACCATTGCTCTGGAAAAATTATGTATTCTAGAGACATCTACATAAATTATTCAAAAAATCATATCGTATTTATGAACGAATCTAAGAATTAAAAACAGAGAAACTTTTATTAAGAGTTCGAAATAAACATTATATCTTCATAGCCTATACATGCATAAATATTGTAAAATCGATAGTAAAATACCTTATCTCTGTGTCTAGACAGTCCAGACAATTCGTGACATGAAATTAGGCATAGGAACCACTATATCCATAATCATGGAGGCCAAGGCCTCTATGATTATAGAGGCCAAACCTCCGTATTATGGAGGCCAAGGCTTAGCCTCAATGATTACGAAGGACCAAGCCTCCATATGGCCTCCATAATCACGGAGGTCTTATGGGTAAAATTGTTACCCATATACATAGATCTGTGCAGATATGTGCAAATTTCTTCCATTGTAAATTTGTGGGTAAAATTGTTACCTTTTTTGGCCAATTTCACAGCTTCTCCTGTTTAAATATGTGGGTAGCTTCTCTTGCTAAATGTATAGACTTCTGGGACTCAATTTTTAGACAAATATTAAATAAGCTATATACCAACTACAAGATAAAAAGATGTCACATGTGGGCTGTATATTTTTATTGTTTTATGCATTTAGTTAATAATCAATGAAGTATTTTTGTTGTGTTATGAAATACAAACTATTCACACGTTTTATACAATCTCAAATCTACATCTTTGTTTGAATTCTTCAATTTCATACACAAAATCATACATCAACATATTCACGTGTATTTAGATATTTACAATTCAATTTATTTAAACTAAATAAATAACTGAATCAAATTTTCCTTCCATTACAATAAAGGTTTGTAGCATGAATTCTTTTTTCCCTGTGAATACAACTTCATTTAATTCAGAACCCTTCTTGTACCATATTTAAACCTTTGCCAACCCATGCCCATGTTCAGTCATTATGAATCAATAGAGTATGGGTATGATAAGATTTTACTGTGTACATCCTGATCTTTTTTCTTTTTTAATCCAAAATTTGACGTCATTTTATTAAATTTATAATAGGGAGAACGAATAAAATATAGTTTTACATATTTTGCTCTGAGTGTAAATCCTTGAACTCACGTTATTTCTGTACTATCAGTAAATGAATATTACGAGTAATCCTCATATCTCATGCAGACAACAAGGCATGACAGTATATGGCTAACGATAAGATTTTACGCAGTACATAGTTGTATTACTTTTTATGAAAATAAAATAAAATTAAGAATAGAATATAAAGTACGGAAAATCGAATATGACATGTCTATATATATTTTCTTTTATTTGTCAATTGGATATCTCAAAATCGTTTGCAATGGAAATCTTCCTTTTTTGTATATTTTGCCTCTATTATTCTGTTGCAAAATTCTCACAATGAAAGAACAGTACCAGCTTCTACCAGAAATTATTTTCAACTATCAAAAGTGGAAAGCTAAGGTGATTGTAATTGAAAAACAATCACCAAAGCCTTCGAAATAAGGCAATGGAAAGTACCAGCATTTGATGTTAATGGATGCTCAGGTAACTCTTCTTCATACATTTTTTTTTCATTTTTTTTGTTTTTTGTTTTGTTTTTTTCTTAATTTAAGATCACGTATATTACAGTTATTTATAAGGTTCCTCATCATTTTTCAGGGTAATACTATTCAAGCTCGCTTATATGATTTCAATATCACTGCTTTTGAGGATCAACTTGTTATGGGAAAAACTCATACTATTTCGAAAGCTTATGTGAAGAACAATACAACAAACTACAGATATTCAACTGGCTCTCTACAATGAACAATATCTGGATAAACTCATATTGAAGAGTTGAATGAAGATAATCTAGAGTTTGTATTCTCAACATATCAATTGACACAGTTTCATGAAGTCGAACAATGCATGGATATAGATGTTGATTTAAGTAAGACAAAATTTCATAGACTTTAAATAATCATATACTGATTCTACAGAAATATAGTTTCTTTCAAATTTGTACTACTCATGTTCAGGAAAAAGAAAATTTGATGCCTCATTTCAAATTTCTAGATATACTTGTAGATGCAGTTGATATGACGCCCAAACGATTGATTCAATCCAAAGATGGCAGCCAAACTTGGTTGCAAGATATCATACTTCTAGAAATGAATTTCAAAACAATGATGCTTACACTTTGAGATTCATTTGTTGACAGAGAATGCTTACTCATAGCAGACATTATTGACAAAAAGCCAATCATCTTTGCAACCCATCTAAAGGTTACATCATTCTTTAGTATGTTTTTTTGTATTATTTAAACTCCTCTTAAGACATATGTTACATCCTTTACACATTCTCCATATTGATATTATATAAGTTTAAAATTGTCCACGAAAGTTCGTTTCACTTTCTTCATAAATACACCTTTCAACGCAGTAAAACAAATGACAGAATGGTATATACAAAATGTTATATTTTATTATTCTTTTTTTTTCTTTATTCTCTGTTATTTTTTCACACATTACTATTGGAGTTACTAATTATCTCCATGTCTTTTGATTATGTTAAGAACAAATTCTATTAAAATAGATGATTTTATATTGAAAAAAATCATACATGGACAAAAGCCCTACGAATCTTTCTCTACTTGTGCGAAGTAAATTCACTCCTATTCAAAATCTTCAGGGACGCCTTCTAGCGGTAATGTTAAGGTTATGTGTGCTATTCAATCAGTTTGTATTCATTTCCTAATATAGAGATATATATTACAAGATATACTAAATTATATTATTTATTTTCCCTCGTAATTTCTCTAAGTATATCTATACTGGTAACAGCGAAAGTTTTATTGGGTAAATGACACAGTAACGACAGATAAAATTGATAGTAAATCTTGGTACATGGTCTGCAACAACTGTTTTAGATGATCGAATGTTGATTTTGGAGAAACATATCTTTGTATTTATTGTAAGAATCTCAATTCCAAGGCTATTCCTCGGTAAAACATACTAATAATTAATTACTTTTCATTTTTTACTTCAGTTGGTGCAGGTAAAATATTTACTTACGCATGACCTTTCTACTTCCCTTTATTACTCTTGTATCTACTAATACTGATTTCTTATTCACTTTAGGGCTAGAGCATTTGTGCAGCTTTCAGATGTCACAGGATCACTCAGTGCAAATGCTTCATAGTCTTTGATGGAGGAAACCAAATTTGTAAGAATTCCAACTTAACTCAAACATTTTTCCATTCAATACACATTTTATTCAAATAATATTAAAACAATCTAAAATTAACGCACAAGGTTCAAAGACAAACTTCGAAGCAATCATTAAAAAAATGCAGGATACTGAACGAGCTTTCTACTTAAAAGCATCGCAAAATGAACCTAATTCATCAAGTTGCAGATTTGATATCTCTGTAACAAGCTTAGACCATGCAAGTCCAGGACAAGAAATCCAAACAAATATTGACCATACAAGTCTAGAACCAAAAATCCAAACAAAGGTTGACAGTTAAGTTGTGGTTACAGCAGTTGGGAAAAATGTTAATACAGACTATCAAGAAGATTGGTCACCTCCAGCAAAAAAAGCCCTTTTCAAATCTTTCAATGATAATTTCAGTTCAAAAGTGGCTTGTGATGAAAACATAAGTTCAGACACAAATCCATTTGCTCAAAAAGAAAAACGGGAATAAATGGTGGTCGAAATCTTTCCTGTGAAACCAACCTTTTGACAAGAGCATGTTGTTTCATTTTGTGAAATTTGTGTTGTTTCGTTTTGTGAAATTTGTCCATTTTGTAAATTTGGTCTTGGAATTTTATTTTGTTAAGTACGTGTAATTTCCTGATCAGAAGTTGACAAACAAAATAGTAATGACAAATGATACATATGGAATGTAATCCCTACATCGTCCATGCCAAAAATCAGTCATTATTTAGTTTATCTTGGCTATACTTTGTAACTAACAATGGTAATGAAATTAATTTTTATTCTCTCTTATCTATCATTGATTGTAATCCAAACACATGATTAACTACGATAAATTTAAAAATCACAATCAAGCACATCAAAATGTATACTATTATCTCAATTATTTGTTGGTTAGATTCTTGCCAATAATTCCATCTTCCCATATATTTTCAAACGTATTGATACATATTCAATACATATGCTAACCAAACCATAATTTATGCACAGCTCGTGCATCGCACGTAGCATAGACTAGTATTAGAAAAACCAAAGGATGCCTGGAACATGAAAGACTCGTCCATACTACAAGCAAGAATGATAAGCTATTAAGTTTGTCACATATAAGGAATTTATTTCTTACATTAAATCTTTAGCAGTCTCTCTTTGTCAGCAATAACGAAGACTATTGTTTTCTAGGCAACCTAACCAGTTTAAATAAATCATGAAAAATATAGGATATGTTTGGCTCTTTGTACCAACAAAGACATCTGATTTCCCATGTACACAGGCCACATTGGTGAGAAAGGGAGGTCTTGCGGTTTGCTGCTCCTTAGTTTAATTTTCCATAGAATTCTTATAATTGATCAAATGTCGAACTTTACATTATATTGAAGTAACATTGGAACTATTGTATCTCACCGTCACTATATTATCATGTCACAAGCGGAGATAAACTCTTCGTAATACATCAGAAACCTACTGGAAAGCTTGAAAATGTGCTCTTCGATATCTCAAAGGCACAACTACGGAAGGCCTTTGCTTCCCTCCTTCAAAACTCAAGTTAGTTGGATTCTTGGGCGTTGACTGGTCATGTTCTGTTGATAATTGTCAATTAATTAGTGGTCATTGTATTTTCTTAGACTCCAACTTAATATCTTGGAGCTCTTAAATGCAAACTTTCATTGCTTGCTCCCATAAAAAATCTCAATACACAGTTTTAGCCAATAGCACACCTAAGCTCACATGGACCAATTACAAACTCTATCTTTCACGATATTACCACATATTGAGATAAATGTACAATTTGTTCGTCAAAATGATACAAATTTTAGGGCTTGGATTTCTATGCCTACACAGGTATTGTTCTATCACTTGTATCTTATCCTTGCACCTTATCTACACTATTTTTATGTAACTAAAATATTTGTCACAATTTGGTCATTTCGTATATATTTGTTAGTGTGACTAACGGAAAAGCTAACGTGCATTCTATTCAGAAACCTTTTACGTTAAACCAATCGATCAATTGTAATAAAGTTAATATTCAATAAAAAACTTGAAACAAAACAAATATAATGATCAATAGAAAATACTGCTACAAATTTAGTGACCACCGGGGTATTTGGCTCCAAATTGTCACTTCTCAACCGCGATTCATAAAAATCTATTTTATTTCAGAAAAAGAAAGATGAAATTGATCCGGTACTCCAAAATTGAAATATCAAAGCTGTTGGAAATCTACTTATACATGCACAGCGGAATTTAAAATAATTTTCGAATCCCACCAAGAATCACCTTTGTGTTCAGATAAAAATTGTGATAAGATTGTACCTTTTTAGATTTGCAAACTTCTTTGCTTTTCTTTTCGTTCCATCAACCTTGATTCGCCATCACAGCTGTCCAATTGTCCAGCCTCCAACGGTGATCCACACAGAGAATAAGATTGCAGCTTCTAGGGTTTTCTCTTGTGCCAGCAAGAATAATGAAAACCATATGGACCTCAAACCCTAGTTATATATTTATATAAACCCAAACGGACTCGACCCGGTCCGGTCCAATATTTAATTAATCCAATTAATTAAACCCGATCCGTGAATTAATTAATCCAATTAATTAATTCGAGAATATAAATAACAAATCCAATTAATTAATTTATCCAACGATTGTTAAATTAACCAATTGACAATTTGCAATCTTCCAATTCTCTTTTGTGTGCGACCCATTAGGTTCCCGACCACGATGCCTAACGACGTGAAATATTATTTTGATCTAATCAAAATTGATAAATTAAAACACCCTTTTAATTTATCGTTAATTCACACTCACCGTCCTTGATTGACATCTAGCAATGTGTCAGAGCAATACATGGGACGGAAAATGTCACATGGTATGACAAAACCAAATTCGTTCGTTTACCGTGAAACTATAATCCCTTCGTCAATATGATCCGATCAATTACGAGATATGAAATTGTGTCAATCTCGATCATCGATCATATCTTTCACTCCACTATTAAGTCAATATAAATCAAAAACTCCTCTTCGACTTTTGAGTACACCTTGGCCAAGGATTTCATCATCGACTTAATTGAATGAAACGCAGATCATAATCTCCTACTATCTAAGAGTGACGAATCCTTTATTGATCAATCACAACCTTCATACGATTCTTGACGTACCGAAACGATGTCGTATTAGCGGCCCTTTTCAGATCAATATCCAACATCGTCAAAGTATGACTGTCCTCATATAAGGTACCATGACGACCTCAAGTCAAAGGATCAATTCCACTACCGAACGTTTGAGATTAACCACTGACACTCAGATAGTTATCCATGTGGAATCTCTCGACGGGTCTCCAATGTTCTGTTCTATAACAAAACATCCACTTGTTCATTTAAGTGTCACCACACTTTAACTTGTGAGATCAGCTACTTACTTCACAAGTAAGAAATGCCACACGTGATGGTCTATCCGTAATAACGATATCCGTATCTCGTTATTACTTACGACCACGGATGATTTAAGATTCAATCA
>NW_019238577.1:73063-75828 GCF_002742605.1 Olea europaea var. sylvestris | reverse complement strand
CCACTTGTACTAGATCCAATCACTTATGTATCCAATATCATAAGTTTACATGACGATCATGTTTATACTACAACAACTCTTTGTCAGTGGATCTGCAATATTATTAAATGCGGAAATTTGTTATTCTCTTTACGTCATTTCTATGTATTATCTCTCTGATGAGATTATACCGTCTTAATACATGTTTGGATCATTGATGAGACCTTAGTTCCTTTGCTTTCGCAATGGCTCTATTGTTATCACAATATTATTGTATGTGATCAACAATATCAGGAACTACTCCAAGTTCATTTATGAACATCATGATCCATATTGCAACTCTTTGCTACTTCTGAAGTATCCATGCATTAGGTTTCTACTATTGAATCAACGGTTGCTTCACGTTTGGAACCTTTCCAACATACCGCTTAAGAGTAAACCAGTTTCTCCATATGAAATCTTCCCAAGATTTCATCTATGTAAATTGGGATGAGTTAAGCAATCTTCTATATCTACCTCTGTAAATCAAGTTGCTTATCCCATTTCGTTTATGAATAAATCTTTTAACAACCATTATTTCAACGATTGAAATATAGGGATATCGTTTTCTATAATATTAGGAACACGACAATGCTCCCACTATCTTCTTGTAAATACACAATTCGTCTTCAAATTTGATAAAATCAAATGCTTTGACTTTTCCATCAAATCGAAGATTTCAGCTCCATAGAGACTTATCTTAACCTTTAGTTACGATATACAACTATTGCAAATAAAACCCGAATGGACTTCAGCAAGGTCACAGGAGAAAAGTTTCACCAAGGTCAACACTTAACATTTGCTTCTAGCCTTGCTTTGTATATATGGATATCCACTTCCATATCGACATTTTTCTTGTAAACTATTTACAAAATCTTATGTGTTTTATTCCATCAGGAGGCTTAACCAAGGTCCAAACCTTGTTCACATACGCCGAGTTCATTTCGAGTATCATGGCCTCATGCTGTCTCTTTTAAGTCAACACTTGACTTTATTTTGTTGCAACTAGCAGGTTCATTATCCTGGATCACTAATACCTGATTAATGATCATGAATTCGCACCTTCTTAAAGGTCGAATGATCCTACTAGATTCACATAGAGCTGTCATGTCCTCAGGAGTCTTTACTTCCTGATCCAAAGTATGTCACATATGAGATATGGGATCAAACTCGAATTTATCTACTTGGTTAACTATATCTGTGGACTCTTGAACTCTTTCAAAATTCTATTTTACTACCACTGTCCTCTCCTAGAGTAAACATTTTCTCTAAAAAGACGATGCGTTGTGAGACGAAGACTTTCTTCATGATAATAGAATTTATATTCAAATGTCTCCTTTAAATATCACACAGATATGTATTTATCGGATTCGGTCTCAAACTTCTCCGATTTAAGGCGCTTCAAATAAGCGTCATGACCCCAATCTTTCATATAAGATAAATTAGGACTATTATCTTTCCATAACTTGTATGGAGTTCTGTTAACCAATTTAGATGTGACAAGGTTTATTGTGTTGCACACTGCAATCAATGCGTGACCTCAAAATAATTTTGAGAAATTTGCATGGCTTGTTATTAATCCCATTATATGTAATAATTAACGATTCCTCCTTTTAGATACACCACCTTGCTGCAGTGTATATGAAGGAGTCCATTGCACGAGAATCTCATTCTCTCTTAGATAATCTAAATTTTATCTTTAAGATACTCTCACTTGATCGAATCTTAATGTGAATGTATCTTTACCTCTTTGTTTCTCTAATTCTAGTGTGAATCCCTTGAACTTTTCAAGAGTTTCATGTTTGAGTTTTCAACAAGTATACTTGATCATTGATGAAATAAGAGAAACATTATCTGATATTGATTGACATGAATCCATATGCATCACTATGCATTAGACCAGTAATTCTGCTGACCTTTCTTCTTTTCAAGTAAAAGAAGATTTGGTCATTGTACCAAACATGCATAATTTGTACTTGTTAAAATGAATTAATCCCAAATATACATCTTTATGTAACTTTGAAATTATATTTCATCTAAATGACAAAGTCTGTCATGCCAGATTTTGGTAATAATTAGATTATAATATTTATGCCTTATAATTTCTATACTTATTATAGTATTAAAGAATATAAATGTCGTTTTATAATTTACCATAGCCATTAGGATCTTTAACAAGATAAACAAGAACAACAATTGTCCTTAACATTAAAATAGTTCATGTCCGAACATGAAATTCATTTTAATGTTCCAGTTATAGTTGGCATAAAACGACATTTCTCTAATTTCAATACTAAGCTAAAAGGCAAGGGTAAGAAGTATATTCATACAGGTAATAAACCAAAATGTAATGGTAAGAAGTATATTCATACAGGCAATGCAGCAACCTTTGCTCATCTCCAATGTGTATGTCGACTTCTTCCTTTCGCAGTGGTCTGCTTCTTTTTAGTTTCTCCATATTTGTATAAATACGATATTTACATCTGGTATCATATACCTAAGAAACTCGTGAAGTAGACGTAAGCCATACAATATTCCTTCCAATGACCTTTCATTCTATAATGAAACCAAGGGTCATTAGATTTGGTATTTGTCCTTCGCTTATACTGTCTTAACCATATTGGGTGCTTTCACAAAGCCCTTTTAGACTTCCTCTTAATATCTTTAGAGGAATCAATGGTTTGCCCACTACCAACTTTGATAAAGGGGTTAACAGTCATAAGCATGTTAAGCAACTCAATATTTTT
>NW_019238577.1:56040-66674 GCF_002742605.1 Olea europaea var. sylvestris | reverse complement strand
GAACTCTCAAAAGAATAAAAATCAGTAATTAAATTGTCCAAATTTGATTTTTACAAAATAAATTAATAAAAAAAGACCTAATAAAATATATATTATGAAATAAAATTTTGAGTTGACAAATTTCTTAAAGAAATTATTTTAGAAACAAAAACTAATAATATAAAATTGTTTAATTATTATTTATTGTGTTAAAAATCAGTAGAAGAAGTGGAGGTTAGAACTCCATGCCTCTCAAATACAAACCTAACCATTTACCATATGAGCTATAGTAAAGTCTAATTTTATAGAGTTATTTAATTAGGTAAAAAATTTAAAGGACGAAGTGGGGGATGAGAGGAATCAAACTCCATGCCTCTCATTTGCAAAACAAGGGCACTACCATTTAAGCCACAACCACTTTGCTATGAATGGAGTGAACTTAAACATATTTATTTTTTACACTTCATTCATATGCAGATTTTTTTTTCACCAGAGCCAGCACGGGCGACCGCGCCGGCTCGCCAGGTGCTAGCTCCGTCCCTACTCACAAGAGATAGACAAAGACATTAACTGGTCTTGCTGAGTGAATTGTACAAAATATTAGATAATCTAGATAGGTTTGTATCAAACAAAACTCACTCCACAAAGAGCAAACAACTGGCAGCGCTAATACTGTTATTACATATACCAATCACGGGCAACAACCACCACCTGCTTCCCAACATTGCGACCAGAGAACAGCCCTACAAGAGCAGCCGGTGCACTTTCAAGGCCTTCGGCCATGTTTTCTACATAAGAAATCTTTCCTTCTTTTATCTGTGGCAGCACCATCTTCAAAAACTTTAGATAGACGTGGTAGAAATCAATAACAAGGAATCCTTCCATATGAATTCGTTTCATTATAATGCACAATAAGTTGTGTATTTCTTTTGGTTGCTCAAGATTGTATTGTGAGATCATTCCACAAACAGCTATACGACCCTTGATTTTCATGTTGAGAAACACAGCATCAAGCATCTTTTCTCCAACGTTCTCGAAGTAAATATCAATTCCATTTGGAAAATACATATCAGAACAACAGTTGCACCATAAATTTTGTAAAATGAAGAAAATCAACAGTGCAAGCATTTTAAATATTTGCACTTAGTGGCGGACGCAGACATTTTGAGTTGGTGGGGCACAATCAAACTTTCCAAGAATACAAATTTATGTTTATTTCAAATATCACCAAGTTTGTATGCTTTTTTTTTTTTTTAATCTTAAAAAGGCATATTTACGTTTAAATTATCTTTCCATCACGATTAATGAAAACAATCAATTCAAGTGAAAAATACAAAAAACATAGCAAATTCTAAATATTACATTATCAACTGCATTCCAGTTCAAACAAAAACAAAAATCACAGCAAGAATCTATTACCACAAAATTGCCAAAAAAAGATTGAATTTGGAGCACTTGAGGGAATTCCCAATTCCATTTCATAAGAAAATACAAAAGAAATAATTTCGTAAAGCTTCAAATATGATTTTTGAGGAAATCATCAAAAAAAATAAAAAAATAAAAAAAAATAAAAATCAATTTTAAGTTGCTTGGTCAAGTGACCCACCAAGACCCACCTTGGGTCCACCAGTGTTTGCACTCGTAATTTCCGCATGGATGGGGCACTGGTACTAAATAGGTAGAAGACACAAACTCAATTCTAGTCATGCCGATGTTTCACAGGGTGCCTTTCTTTGTGATACAGAAAACGGGCAATATGCAGCAGTAGTCTGCTCTGCTAGACTACCTTCCGCCTTTTCTCAATCGTGTCGGGACGAAAGAAAATTTAATTACAATTTTATAGAAAGCTTACATAAGAGAATTTGAATGCACTGAGAGTAAATTGATCTTTGATTGATGAAAGATGAAAATTACAATTGATGAAAACAAAAAATTACAATTGCTGGTGCAGGGGGTGAACACTAGTGAGCTTGAAAAATTTTTGAATGACTAATACCCCATGTAATAGCTTTCGGAACAAAAACCTAAGTGACAGGAGTAGATGTTTAAATGACGAGGAATCATACTAAACGTTTACAAATAGTAGAGCCATTTTACAACTGAAATAACTATTACAATGAAAAAGAAATTAAAACTCAAACTTGAACAATTACAACGCAAACTTGAACTAATATCTACAATGTGCGGCCAAAGTTGGACAAACTGCAACTATGATTGTGTCAAGGGGCTAAGTAAAGCTGCGGTCCTTGACATTCCACCCCATTTATTTTGGCAGCGTCCTCGGTGCCATCAGTGCATGATTACTTCAATCAATGGTTTGAAGGCTCCAAGATCCTTTTATCTTTCCCAAGTATTGTCCTCGCTATTGCATCCAATCCATTTGATTAAGTACTCTTGATGATCTTTTCTAGAAGCTCGAGTGATTCGATAGTCAAGAATAGCTATAACAACCTTCTTTCCAACTTTCTTCAGTTCAAGCACAGGTCGCTTTGGCTAATTTCTAGATGCATCATTCTTATCTGCAAAGTATGGTTTCAGCACACTAACCTTGTGGATTTTGCACCATGAAGGGAGTTCAAATCTATATGCAACTCTTCCAATCCTCTTCACGATGGGTAATGGTCCAATATATTTCGGCGCCAATCTCGAGTCCTTCCCTCTTATCGGTTTATAATAATTTCTGTCTGGAAACTTAACCATTACTAGATCTCCAATATTGAATTCAAGGAAACGGTATTTTAGATTTGCAGACTTTTTATACTATTTTTGAACTTTCTCAAGATAACTCTGAGCAATTTCAATATTTCATTTCCAATCTTGAGAAAAGTTTTTCGCTTGAGGAGACTTGGTGCTTTGTTCGATATTTATTATATGAGGGAGTAACGGTTGCTGGCCAGTAACAATCTCAAAAAGACTCTCATTGGTGGAAGAGCTCTTTTGGGCATTGAAGCAAATTTGAGCCGCATCCAAAAGTTTCACCCAGTTTTTCTGTGAAGTAGAGTAAAGTGCCGAAGATATTCTTCTAGCATAGAATTGAAGCGCTCCATCTATCCATCAAATTGTGGGTGATAAATAGAACTCATGCTCAAAGTTGAACCAAGAAGTTTGAACAATTCGGTCTAAAATATGCTAGTGAATCGAGGATCTTGATCACTGATGATGTCCTTAGGCCGTCCCCTATATTTGATAATATGTTTGAAGAAAAGTTTAGCTGTCTCTTCTGCTGATACATACTTAGGCGCTGTGATGAAAGTTGCGTACTTTGATAGACAGTCCACCATGACGATGTAGTGCCAAAATCCTCAACTTTTGGTAATCCAATAATGTAGTCCATTGAATCCACTTTCGAATGGCCGAGTTGGGATGGAAAGGAGCTTCAGCAAGCCTACATTTTTCTGATGATCTACCTTATCTTGCTGACAAATAAGACAAGTTTTCACATAAGTTGCAATGTTGTCCCGCATTTGAGGCCAGTATTATACACGTTGCAGTAGTGCACAAGTGTGTTCTTCTCTGGGATGCCCTGCCCTGATCGTGTCGTGGCACTCCGTAATTAGTGATTTCCTCAAATCTCCGCCCTTAGGAACACATAGGCGGTCTCCCTTAGTCTTCACTAATGCCCCATCAAGCTAGAACTATCGAGTCTTACCCTGCTTAATGAGGTTGACCAAATATTGAATAGCCGGGTCCTTATCCATAAGTGCCTGAATTTGTTCTTTTGTGTTCGTGATAACGGTACTTTCTGAAAGAGCAGCCACGAAGCAAATGGCAGCCAAATCAGCCCGTCGACTAAGAGTGTCAACAACATGATTACTAGGCCTGGGACGATACTCTAGCATAAAAATTGAACTCTAAAAGATCCCGCCAACAAGCCTGTTTACTCGATAATTTTGGTTGGGACATGAAGTGACTAGCCGTAGTGTTATCTGTCTTCACAATAAATGGAAACCCAAGCAAATAGTGATGCTGTCCTCTAAGGCAATGGACTACTGCCAATAATTCCTTTTCATGCTCCGAGTAACAATGTTCTATTTAGTTCAACTTTCGACTCTTATATGATACCGAATGTCCTTCTTGCATAAGGACTCCACCAAGTGCAAAATCTGAAGCATCCGTATGAACTTCGAATGGTTTAGTCATATTTGGTAAGGCTAAAACTAGGTTCGTTCACATGGACTTCTTTAACTTTTCAAAAGCAGTTTGGCATTGGGACGACCAGTCCCAATCTTTATCCTTCTTTGTTAATTCGGTAAGTGACAATGCAATTTTTGAATAGCCTTTCACAAATCTTCGATAGTAATTGCATAACTCGAGAAATGAACGTACATCATGTATAGTTTTTGGTGATTGCCAATCTTTAATGGTGTAACCTTCTTCGAATCCATGCGAATTTTACCTTATTCAATGATGTGACCCAAGAAATTGATAGATGTCTGGGCGAATGAGCATTTAGATCGTTTGGCATTAAGTTCATTCTCTCGTAGCCAACTAAAAACTTTCTTCACATGTTGTACATGTTCCTCCAATGTCTCACTGTAGATTACAATGTCGTCCAAGTACACCATGACAAAATCATCTAAGAACTCGTGAAATACCTGATTCGTCATAGTACAAAACATTGTTGGAGCATTTGTCAAGTCAAAAGGCGTCATTTTAAATTCAAAGGCTCCATATCTGATTACTACTGTAGTCTTTGCTTCATCTCTCTTCTTGATTAGAATTTGCTAGTAGCCAGAACTAAGATCAATTTTTGTGTAATATTTTGCCCGACTCAGTCGATCGAAGCAATCCACAACCAGTGGGATATGATAGCTATTCTTTAGAGTGATCTTGTTCAAGTCTTCTTTCCATTTTGGCCTTTTAATTACCATGACTTGAAGCTATTATAGATGCTTACCTCGTAGTTATACAGTAAGACATCGATTTCTCAATAAGATACATTTTTTTGATTGTATGATAGACTCCCCTGAAAAACATTGGCGAAATATATGCAATCACAAACGTTGATTGCTCGCGACTAAATATGAATTGAGACGCTCGATAGTCACATCACATTCTCAGGGAACCATCGGCCTTTTTCTGAAACAACACAGGAATTTTGTATGGTGACTTCACATGCACAATAATTTTACTCTCCAACATTTCTTGCAATTGCTTCTTAAGCTCTTCAAGCGCAGGCTGATACATACGGTTTGGTGCCATGGCTGGAGGTTTGGCACCTGGAATAAGTTCAATTTCATGATCAATCGTCCTCTTTGGTGGCAATTTTTTTGATAATTCGTCCGGCATGATGTCCTCAAATTCCCGAATAAGCCTTTTAACGAGTTTTGGAATAGGACTAGTCGCCTCTTCGATCTCTTATAATCGAAGAGTGCACAAAAAAAGGTTTATTTCTTTTGAAACCCTTACAAAATTGCATGGTCGAGATACTCTTCTCGCCCATCCTCCCAGCTTGTGTAGGGATGATACATGGCTTATTACTCATCATCATTAACGAATCGCAATATGACAACAGCAATAGTATCCTGAAGGAATTCCGATCCGAAAATAAGCTTGAAGTCATCCATCTAAACTGCAGATAAATTTATCCTTCCATCGAAATGACCTACTTTGATCAACACCGATTTCACCACTCCAGCTATTGGTTGAATGATGAAGTTGATTGTTTTGATTTTCTCAGTACCCTTTTCTAGAACAAGTTCGAGTTGATCTACTTCGGTGCATGCAAGGTAGTTATGTGTAGCACCAGTATCCACTATGGTCCTGATTGGCTTCTCATTGATCTTCACATCAATGTACATTAGGCCTTTGACCTTACAAATATGAGCCTTTGTTTCTTCTGTATTTGCCTCTTTGAAGGGGACATCATCCTTTTCAACAACCCGATAGGATAGTATATTGTACCGATGTGAAAATGCACCAACTACATCTTCATCATCTTTGGAGTCGGTCTCACCATGACAACTAGCTTGTGGGGCATCTTGCTTTGAACTTGATCCACCATTTGCTAGTTGACAATATGCATCACTATCCATTTATGAGGACACTCTGACACATAATGAGGTCTTTCGTATAAAAAGCACACAATTTTAGGAGTGGCATCAGATCGGCCCTCTGTTGCTTTCCCTTAGTTCCAGTTGTTACTGTTGCTACCGTTATAGTTCCCTCGACGGCTATTATGATACTTTCCCTGAAAGTGAAGGGTGCTTTGATAGGCCTCCCTTATTCTGAGAGTAACGCTCTTTCCCATTTGGGTTCGAACTGGGTCTGTAAGGTTTGTTTTCACCTCCAATTACTTGATTACTCCTCGCAGGTCGATGTTTCCACTTCCAATTACTTGATTACTCCCCAAAGGTTGATCTTTTCTCGATTCCGTTTGATAATCACTTAAACATTTGGTGGCTCCCATGGCCGTGCTCAAATCAGTAACCTTCTATCTCTGAAGTTCCATGCGTTCCACGATTTCAACTCTTCCATAAAGGTGAAAAGCTTATCCTTTCCCGACATATCTCGAATATTCAGCATATGCCCTAAAAAGACTTTCACATACTCCTTGGTGAAGCTTGTATGTTTCAGGTTTCGCAGTGCCTATCGAGCCTGATACTCAACATTCAGACCTTGTCGGCCTGAATATCAGCATATTTGGTTCGCCACCACAGTTTTGCATCTCTACCCAGATACATGGTAGTTGCGGTTACCTTTCTTGCTTCGTCTTCAATTGAAGTTTCGAGAAAGTATTTTCCATGCCAAACAAGAAGTTTTCGACTTCTTTTGCATCACGTGCCCCTCCGTAGGTACACGGTTCAGGGATTCTGAGTCTGGAAGCATACTCATGTATGAGAGCTTGCCTATTGCCCACCACATGTTGGAGTATTCGTAATTTACCTCTCAACAATTCCATTTCATCATGCAGATCAGAAATGATTGTAACAGTTTTAGTCATTATTGCACAAGCCCTTTGGCTTTCATCTAGTTGGATGTGTAATTCACAAATCTTCGACTCTGCCACCTCGACTTTTTCCTCGAGGCCCTCCACGGTATAGCACAACCTAGTAGTTGTCTAATCAAGCGCATCCACGCACTGTTTAGTAGTCTTCTTTTGCGGATCTCCCACTTCAACAGTGGGTGATGTATTTGGATCCATAGCTTTCTTATCGAGAGTTGGGAGCCGCAACTCTAATACCAACTTTCACGGGGTGCCTTTCTTCTAGACTACCTTCCACATTTTCTCGATCGTGACGAGACGAAAGAAAATTTGATTACAATTTTATAGAAAGCTTACAACATAGAATTTGAATGCATTGAAAGTAAATTGATCTTTGATTGATGAAAGCTGAAAATTACAGTTGTTGGTTGTTCACGAAATTATTTCTTTCGATTTAAAACTACCGCAAGTGTACGGTTCGTTAACAAGTAATAAAATGGATTAAATGAGTCCGAATATCGTCCCATAGAGATTGATTAGTTCAATTTTACCTATCATCGCCTTAACCGAAAAAAAATTACCAAAGTGTTGAACCTAATTAAAACCCTAATTTTGGAAAGGAAACCCTAATTATGCAATTTTTATGATTGACTTAAATTAAATATGCAAAACAATATTTTTTAACACTCTAGTATGAAATCAAATGTTGAGAACGCACGTTTGTTATAATTAATAGAAATTAAACACACTAGGATCACGATTTTCCATTCAATTATCACTTTAAAACCCTAGTTTCACAATGTGACAAACACTTCAATTTTGACGAATCAATGTTCCTAAATCTATCTAATACTCTCTCTCGAGATGTATCGAACCTATTTCTACATACCACCGACCTATATTTTTATGACAAGTGCATATATAAAAATGCATGAGGTTTTATGAACACTTAAAGATTCACGTAGGGTATAGTGGTATATTTCTATCACCCATCGAACCCTACGATGATTTATATTATGTCAAACCTATTCAAATTCTCTCGAATGCAAGAATAAATCACCCAAAGTCACACAATTACGGGCCCTTAATTGCGGAAACAATAATTGCATATAAATCATTCAAAATAATACAAATATGTCTTAATGTCAAATTGCAAAACTAGAAAATTAAAGATTAAATTACATAGTACATCGATCTCCTAGCACAAGAAAATCTAGTCTAACATGGTTAAAATAAAAGAATACACCAGATTTTGGATAAAATGCATCACTGTGTTATAAAATCTTGAGAAATCTTGAAGCTCTTCGTGTAAATCTTCGTTCTTGCTCTCAAAATCCTCTCCAAGAAGTGTTTTTCTACCTTCAATACATTTTCCTCTTTCTAGACGTCTTTTGATATTTATATCGCGTGAAAATTAGGTTACCAAAAGAGTTTCAGTCGTATAAGGAAACTGTAGAATCGGCCCCCCGACTTGTTCTATGTGACTGCATAGTACATTTCTATGTGGTCGCATAGAGTAAAAAAAATTGAGAAAATATTCTCGGGCTACCTCTATGCAACCGCATAGAGGGTAGCACTACTACCAACTATGCTAAATTTCTATTTTGGTCCTTGAACTTTCATTCTTCTTCATTTTAGTCCCTTTGCAATTCCTTCTTCTTCCAATCACCTTGTATCGCTTTCGAGTTCACACTTAGCATATTTGCAATCCCGGGCTGCCTTTTAGTTCAACTTTTGAATATTTGCATCCTTAGTCCCTGAACTATTACTTTGCTCCATTTTAGTCCTTTTTCAGCTCTTTTCTCTTAAATTCCACAATTTCCATAGAAACACCTACATTGCATGACTTCAACGAGATTAAGTTACAATTTAAACATTTTACTGATAATTAAGTCATGTTTGTGATCTAAATAAGTGTCCAAAAACACACGTATCACTGTTGTAGGGGCGAACACCAATGAGCTTGAAAGATTTTTGAATGACTAATACCCCCAATAATAGCTTTAGGAACAAAAACCTAAGTGACAGGTGTAGACGTTTAAATGACGAAGAATCATACTAAACGTTTACAAATATCAAAGCTATATTACAACCTAAATAACTATTACAATAAAAAGGAAATTACAACTCAAACTTGAACAATTACAATACAAACTTAATCTAATATTTACAATGTACGGCCGAAGTTGGGTAAACTGCGGCTACGATTATGTCAAGGGGCTAAGTGAAGCTGCTATTCTTGACACGCTGGGACGTAGTAAGATTTAATACCCTTTGTAGTGCATTCACGGTTCATATCTGAAGAAAGAGAAGTCGAAATAATTAGATCCTGCTCTTCTTTATAGTTAAATGCATCATCAAATCCAAATTTGTTCTTCAACAGATCAACCCTCAACAACACAGGAGAAATGAAGTAAATAGTGAAAATGCTCAAGCTTATTTCGAGCTGAAATAGTGAAAATATAACAGAAACTTAAACTTGAAGATATGTTTTATGATCCGAGAAACTTGATCACTGTTAATCTCAGCAAAATAAAGCTTTTTTGCTATTAATATTTGAATTTATGTAAATATGCCATCAGTATTAATATTTTTCTCTAACCTTATATTTGTTCCGACACTTCCAACTACATAGCACCCAAGCGACTTTGCAAATTGCCCAACAAGCTAGCCAACTGCTCTGGATGCAGCAGAAATAAAGACAGTTTCACCCTTTTTGGAACCTCATAAAAACCAGCATAAGCAGTCAAGCCAGGCATACCCATAGCCGATCCTAGACCGAGGCAATTGAGGCTTACGCCTTAGGCCCAAAACCAAAGGGGGTCTAATTTTGCCCCCCTCCCCCTTTTAAGGGTTTAGGGAGTTTAAGGAAAATTTGATTTTTCATTCGTTTTCCCTCCTGCATGTGACAGTACGACCAATGATCCATTTTAATTTCATCAAGACAAGGTCACAAAATTTTTAGGACAACTCTGAATTCTAGATGTCATTTTAATTTTATATTGTTTCTATAAATTCATAATGCTGAAATTTTTGCGTAAATAATCAAAAATGTTATTGGATTTGCAAAATGGAAAATGGGAATTTGTTCAACACACCTTGATCCAAGAATGTGAGTCCTACTTGAACCTTCAACGTTTGGTATCTATTTATTATTTAGCATCCTCGACTGGCATAAGGTAGCAATAGGGAATTGTCTAATGATAAAATTTTTATTTCATGCTTATGAGTTGTGACGGTGAAATTCTCAAGAGTGATTCCATAATTTTCGTTAAAATTCTACTTCTCAGATTAGCAATGGCTTGTCCTAACTTGTTATTGAATATGTTGGAAATGTTTGAAGCCTTGTCGGCTTATATAATGGTGGTCTAGTAGGCTTATATGATTAGTTATTATATGATCAATAATTGCACAGGCGAACGTAGTAACGATATTGAAAACTCTAATTGTGAGATGATTGAGATATTTCATAATTTCTTTTAGGTTAATCATTGGACATTAAGTTGCATAATATATCGTTGAAATAATATATTTGTTTGTTGTTTTAATGTTAAATTTTAAGTTAGCAATATGATGCAAGATATACCGTTGAATTTTGCATTTACGTTGATTTCGTCGGGAGGGGCCCAATTTATGGATTTCGCCTTGGGCCCCGACGATCACAGGACTGGTCCTGGGCATACCTAACAAGAAATATAAAGTAAATAAAATGAGCAGCCAAACAACTATA
>NW_019238577.1:45701-50070 GCF_002742605.1 Olea europaea var. sylvestris | reverse complement strand
TCCATTAAATATCTGATCTGAACTATAAAATGGCTTATGCTCTCTCTCTCTCTCAAGTGTACAATAAATCCCTCGAAATTTTTCCTAAAATATGGAATCCTTAGAAGACCCGCAAGGGAAGAAGAACATCGATGTTGGAATGGATGGGTTGGCCATAAACGCCATCATCAACCCTCATCTCTCTTTTTCCTCATCACCCAACAGCAAACGTCACTATCACTTTCTCTCGTTCATTTGTGGCGCTGCTTCTTCTGTTCTCGTAACAATAGCTCCGTCCTTCGCTACTAGGGTATAATTTGAGGTAAGGATTGTTTTGTTTAAATTTCATGATTTTTTACTCGTTTTAGTGAATTTTTGGGGATTTTGGTGCTGTTCACCGTTAACTTGGCCAATCGGGTCGACCGGATGGCCAATAAATTATGCCGCTAGCGCTGTGGATCATCACCAATAGCAGTAATAATCAGAATGATAAGAAAGTAAATGGTGAAGATGTTGGGAGTGATGGGTTTAAAAGAGAGATGAAGGATTTGGATGAAACAAATGCCATCAGAATTACAATCTGATGTCCCAGGAATTTGTGCCATCCTCACTTGGGACGGGGTACCATAGATAGGTGGTGCCACTGCCACAAGCCGCAGGGCATAGTATCAAAATAGACCAATATTTGCAAAATTGTTAGCCCAATCAAAACAGACTAAAATTTTGCTGCTTTCAAGGCTAGGAAACGGTGTCTCTTTCTCTATCAAAATTGTTGATTAGTGAAAAAATGCTTAAGGACAAAATTGTCACGGAGTGGCCCAAAGGTTAAATTGCGTCTTTGATTTTTTTTTTTCATTTATTTCTTGATTGAAGAAATACTTGGAAATTAATTTAATCGTAAATGATTACTATTATTATTTTGTGTAGCTATAAGAGGAAATGATGAATGACTAATTATAAATTTTTTACTATGCAATTTGAATGATATTTTATTTTCTCTCCAGAAAATGTTTCCCTTTGACTGGATTAAAGGGGAATAAATGGGTGTTAATGTCCATTTGATGTTGACTATACACGTCATTTCTGCCTTGTGATTTTACTATGATCTTTCATAAATTTTGTGGTTTTCATTTAGATTTCTTTGCTTTAACAGGAAGTGAAAGAGTCATTTTATTTTTGTTTGGTCTATCCTACTGAGTTGGTGCAGTAATTACTTGAGCAAGTTAGGTATTATAAAGTAGACGTTGATGGCTATGTTTGTACTGTGATGGTGACAATTCTGGTTCTTGAGATAATCTTCTCATAAAATTTTAGTAATTGTGGTAGATATGTGAATCACAATATTCATGTAATAAAATTTTTTATTTGGTTACGAGGTTAGTTCTAGAATCCAGCTAAAGAATCACTGTGTAGCATTTTCATGTCACTATTACTGGAGAGGAGAATAGTAGGAGTTTTGTTGTATTTTCATTTTTCATGATGTTCACTTATTTGAGCTAATAAAATGGCTCGTTTATGGAAATTGGGGCATGATCAATGATAAGGAATTTATTCACATGGTAAATATGGTAACCTTTTGTGTACGTTATTTATGTTTTACATGTTTGTTGTTGAGATTCTGATTTCGTTATAAGTTGTTGTTTTTTATTTGTAACCACATGACCATCTACAACAAATAGGCTTTTTCATTCTAGAAAATGAGTGGGTTTCCATTTACGAACAAGCTAAAACTGCTGCTGAATTGAAGTTTAAGCTTGAAAAGGCTGCTCATGCATCTATTTTGGCAGATGTCGGGATGCAGGAAGATAGTTTGAAAATGGCTATTGGAATTGAGCTAGAATTTGCTAAAAATGTATTATTTTGTAAGGTTTTCTTTTATTTTGATGATGTCATAAGGTCATTGTCATAGTTTCTAATCTGGTGAACTTAGGTAGATTGAAAATTTATTTGATGAGATGCGTGCAGAATTTGCCGATGTAAAGGTTGCAATAGAGGCTCAACTGGTTGAGGCTTGAAGTGTGGTGGAGAATGCTCAAAAGAAGTTCATGGAGTCAGAGGAAAATATGATGAAGAATGTGACTAATGGATGGAAACTGAGTGTGTAAATTATTTTTCCCCTTTAAAGTTCTGTTTTGGAATAATGATGTAATAATGTGCTAAAGCTTATTTCTCATTATTTGTTTTGCTTAGGTGCAGGTAGGGAAATTACCCAAAGAGATGGATTCTATTGTGAAGGGCATTGTGCAACTAGTAACTTTGCATTGTATCAAGTGGCTTGTCATGGGAACGACGGCTAATAAATATTATTCAAGGTATAATGCTTTTTAAAAAGTTTCTTTACGAAGAACTTCGTCATCTAGAATACAATTGCTTTATTCTTCAAGAATGTGTAATTTGAATTAATCAACTGCAATAAAAATTATTATTAGTCATTTCTCATAGCTATAATTCATATAATCAAGGTCCATTGGTTATAGCAGAGCCCAAAATGGCATGACTAAGGAAGTTTCTCTTGCTTCGAAATTAACAGCTCATATAGTAAGAGAATGCTTTTTCACATTCATGAAAATGTTAAGTTTTGCGGTATCCTGACCATTTGTCAACTGGACTTGACTTGTGGTATGCTGTTCATGAACTCAAAAGAAAATTCATTTGGGATTAAGTGGAGATTCCCATTTATGTACACATTTGAAATTTTTGTGTACTTATTTTTTATTCGAATTACTAATTGTAAAATACTTGCTATGTTCAGGTTGCAACATGGAAAGCTTGTCATTTTGGATCACAACATATGCTTTATTGGAGGACTAGATTTATGATTTGGCCGATATGACACAACTGAGCACAAAGTAGGTGATTTCCCTCCTTTTCTATGGCCTGAAAAAGACTACTATAATCCAAGGTACATATTTTTTTCATTAAGATGTGTAAGATCTGTAGGCAACTATTGAAACTTGGAATTAATAATAAAGTTCGATCAATTGGAAGATATGAGATATTTTATGTCAACATCTCGGTAGTCGAACTTCAATTGGTTAATGGATTTGATCACAATACTACATCTATTTTCAATTTAGTGATTCTTGGAAAATATATTACAAATTTCGATGGTGAATATAAAACATATCTATAACAAAGAAATCGTAGCATCGTCCTACAGATAGACCTACTAGGTAAGTAACTAAAAGCCAATAATGTTAATCAGTAGTTTTGATTGAGGCTTGATTTTCTTCCGAATAGGTAGAAGATATGTAGAGCACTCCAATATTTTTGATATATGTATTAGTAGTTTTGATATATTTATTAACTCCTTTGAATTTTATAGAGAACCGGAACCAAATTCTTGGGAAAATGCTGTGAAAGATGAATTTAATCAAGAGAAATATCCTCGTATGCCATGGCACAATATTCATTGTACTCTTTGGGGACCACATTGTCGAGACATTGCGCGGCACTTCATTCAGCATTGGAACCATGCAAAGGTTGGACTTTGATACTTGTTTCTAACTCGTGAATTTTTTTTTTTTAATCACTAATATATTTGAATGATAACACAGAAAAGCAAGGCTCCAAATGAACATAAAATACCATTACTTATGCAACAACACCACATGATTTTAGCTTATCAGATGGGAAGAAGCAAAGTAGTAGACATTGATCATAAAAATTTTGAAGTGAATCACAAGGACATCAGTAGAGTTACTGCCAGAAGAAGTTCCACTGGTTTTACCTTCCGAATCAAATGGACCAGAAATTAAAAGTTGGCAATATCTATTTCAATCAGTCTTTTTTAGAGTTACTGGTTGTTTGAATACTATATATGTAAAGCATTCTGTCTATGGATAGTGGATGTGTGGTTTTCTTGAATTAATTGCTGACTATCCAGGATAGAAACACATTTGTTCATGCTCATCATAAAATTCAAAATAATCTATTGAGAAAAATATAGCAAATCTTTGTTTGCTTCTGGTTCCTTTTCCAATTTTTTTGTAATTCGTCCACTGAACATTTTAGTAGATGATTTCATAGATGTTGCTTTAAATAGTCTAACATATTTACAGTTAAAGGCATGGTACTGCAGTTGAGGTCACTCCTCTCAGAGAAGCAGCTTTTGGTGTCAGCTGTTGCTGGAGTTAAACTAAAAGATTTGCAAGTTTGTGCAATTGAATACTTCTAAGTTATATTTTCACTTTGTTGGTGTATATTATCTTTGAGGCTTTCGAATTTATGTTCTATGGGCACAGTTAATTATTTAATGCTTTATAAAAGTTGCTACCTTGCACTGCTAATGACGAAAAAATCAATATAAACACTAAGACAAAACCTAAACGTCACATTTAACACACTAATATTACCTTCAAAATAATCAAGCCCATGCATTGCACGGGCA
>NW_019238577.1:11692-39730 GCF_002742605.1 Olea europaea var. sylvestris | reverse complement strand
ATATATTACTATTTATTAATTTTAAAGGTGTCTTGTTCCTCTTAATCGAGTGAAAATATGTTTTGGACAACTTTGCTTTAACACATACTTCACATTTATGATTAGGATTAATCTTAAGTGTCGGAATTAAACTTTAATTTATAAGTTTGCACACAAATTTGTAATTAACGTGTTCTAATCTACTATACCATAAAACAAAACACTCAAATGTATGAGGAGAATTTGAATTTTTATTTATAATACTTTTTGGTACAACTGTAAGGACGTTCATTTTGAACATTCCTTCGCTAAGATAATTCTTACAAACATACATATCATTTTTGGTAATGAAATTGTCCAATACAAATACAAGTTTAAAGTCGTTCTTGCTAAGTAGGGACCCCCAAACCAGGTTTTTCAAAATGTCAGGCACATAGAGGACATTACTGAAAACTAGTTCTTTCTCAAAGTCATTTTCCATGTGGTCTTTCCAAGTCCTTCAACCTTCAAACTTGCAGAGTTTCCCATGAACAATTGTTCTCCTTTTAATTCATGATAGTTTGAGAACATGGTTTCTCTGCACAAATATGGCGGGTAGCACTTGTGTCGACCCAACAATCCCTTTGATTACCAATCGGTTGCATTTAGAAACAATCATAGATAGATTCATCTTTTGAACCCCTTTAGATAGAGTGTCTCTTTCAACCACATTTGCTTGTTTAGTATTCTTCGGCTTTCGACATTTGTTTGAATGATGTCCAGCTTTTCTATAATTGTTGCAGTTGCCTCTAAACTTCTTGACATTCTTGGAGTTGTCTCTTCTTAGTGCATCATCGGAGATCTTATGCTTCTTGTTGAAGACCTTTCAACTAGTTCCAACAAAATTTATTCCAAGTTGAACAATAGATTTTCTTTCAATTTTCCTATTGTCTTCTTCAATCCTTAAACAGACTATCAATTTTAGTACTTTACTTATCACGATCTTGGAGTCGACAATTTTGTATTCCAAAACTTGCCAACAATGAACTTCTGTGTTCTGGTATCTTCGATCTTGTACTTCTTCTCCATAGAAACCCATATATTATTGGCCAAGTTCATTGAACTATATACTCCATATATTGTATTGTCCAAATCATTTAGTATGTAGTTTTTGCAAAGGAAATTCGAGTGCTTCGATGCATCTAAGACAATAATCGATTCATGATTATTTTCTTCTTCTTGTACCGCAAGATCGATTTTTTTTTTATTTATTTTTTTTTTCTTTTTGAAGAACTTTGTCAAATTCAAAGTAGTAAGATAGAACATCTTTTGAGGTCTAGACCTCCAAACTTTTTAGGTTTTTCTCATGTGGAATATGAGAGTTTGGTATTAGTATAGCCAAATGCGGAACATATGGTTCATATAGGGATGGCAACGGGGCATGCTGGGGTCGGGGCAACCTCTCCCACCCATCGCCCCGTCAAGCAATTCCTCGCCCAGTTACCCGTTTAACGACGGGGCGGGACGAGGCCCTTGCCCTGTTTACTACCCCATTTAATTTTTTTTAAAGTTTTTGATAATTTATTTTTATTGCCCATTTCATTAGACTTAGACAAATAATTTTAGTTCCCATATTCTATTAAACCTAATGAAATTTCGTGAAATTATCCATTTAGAGTATTGAATTCTGAAAAAAAAAAAATTTAAACGGGGCAGGGCACTCGTTACCCATCCTCTCCTCAGACCCTCCTCAGGGCAAAATTCCCCGCCCGTCCCCGACCCAAATACCCAATTAAGCGGGATATCCCCGCCCCGTTTGGGGTGGGGCCCCTCGGGCATCAAGTTTATCAAGTTTTTTTGACATCCCTAAGTTCGTACCATTAGTTGTTTGGCTAGAAGCAACCTCAACAGACGTTCATTTTTGTTATACAAACAAAAGTTCAATGCAGAAAATGACAATAAAGGAATAGTACGTGAAGATTTATTCCAAAGATGAAGAGAAATGATTTGTTTTCAACAAACAATTACAACATTTTATCTTTAAATTTTTCGTGATTTGTGTAGTGAAAGAGTTGTTTTTAATTGACAAAGTTAATGGTTAAGTTTAATTCGCAGGAGTGTAATTAAATTCAATGTATATAGAATAGAAAACAAAATGAAAGGAATGAGAATGAAAGATGAAAGAAAATTCAATGCAAGTGATAAAATATTTTCTCCTTAAAACAAAATTACCCTACAATGGTGTTAATGGATTACGGTACTTGTCTCCCAAGATACAATGAATACAACTTGTGGTAAAAACACTTCAAACCACAAGCAACAGCAAAATCAAACGATTTTCTTCTGTCTACAAGAAAATAATTTTTGGAATGAATTTTTGAGAGTTTTCGCAAGAGTTTTTGATACAAGATTCAATGTCAATGATATATGATTCACAATGGACATCAAAATGGTCTTATTTATAGAAGAAGAGAGGATGTAAGTGAAAAGATATGCCCTAAAACTCAGTAACTTTAAGAAATGGACGCATCCCTTGTTGTCGCCCGTTGTCATTGGCCACTCACTCAAGTGCTGTAACACCTTTTTAGCAAAAAAAAACTGCTTGTCTGGCGCTGGCTTATTACTTGAGTGACATTTCGCCACTCGCTTGGTGCTAGCCTACCACTCGAGTGGCGGTGTTAGCTTATTTTGGCCTATTTTCTCCTCGTTTTTCTTTCTAATTTGGACTTTAATTTCTCATTTATCCAAAATTGATTTTGAGATTTTAAATACACTATAATGATCTACCTGACGAGTAAAACAATTGAATTTATTTATTTTTGTAATTTGACTATCGAATCGAGTCCGAAATTTGGTTAAAGTTGACACAAAATCACTATTCAAGTTTATACATAACCAATTTTTTTCAATTTTTAAACCAAATTCCAACTGTTATTGGCTTGGACAAGTGAAGTTAGCATGGTCCATACCTAACCTCATCTTTAAGGAGTGTCTGTTTTGAAAATTCGTCTTTAAAAAAGCAACAATCAACAAAACTCAAGCAAATAAATTGTTGTTACTAACAAATTTGAGACCAAATATTTCTTAATAAAAAAGGCACATGAATATCACTGAAAAATAGAGGAATATTAGTTCAAGGAAAAATCTGTCGGTGAAAAGAAACGTCGACAGATTTGGGCCGTATGAAAAATCCGTAGGCAGGACCCTCCGCTGGAAACTTTTCGGACAAAAAATGTATCTTGTTAGAAATCACTGATGGCTAGCGGGTGGTTGTGTGAAAAATCCGTAGGCATACCCTCCGTTGGAAACTTTTCGGACGGAAAATGTATTTCGTTAGAAATCACTGACGATTAGTGGGTTGTCAAAATTACAGATTGCCGCTAATTTTCAACGACAATTTTGTTATCAATAATATTGTGGATTATGTTTTAAAAATTTTATTCAATTGTATCAAGCCAAATGTAACACAAAGATGCACAAGAAAAGTCAAATAGATAATCTCATTACTCAAAATAAAATCTATAAAACAACTCCTTTCAATGCTAATACGCTATTCAAATACACGTTTAGATGTTACATCTCGTTGCTAAAAAAAATCAAAAAATTGCAACATCTTTGTCTCTAACAAATAACATATTACCTTCGGAAATTTGACTGCAATACCTCACTGAACATGCTGAAAATGCCAGTCGAAGGAAGCATGGTAAAGGGAACGAGGATCAATGTTTTATCATTTTCTAACAAATTTTGTCGAAATGTTATTTTATGACACAAAAAAAATAGGTCCATTTTTCTAGATATCTATAACACTTATCCTTGTGAAAAGATTAGGGTTGGCAACGGTTCGATTCGGTCAAAATCATCGCTGAACCACCAATTTTTTTGTGATACCATAACCGCACTATAACCACGTAAGTCGGTTTCGGTTCGGTTCAATTCGTATCTCGATTCAGAACGGTTAATAACCATGAAAATAAATTATTTTTCATATGTTGGTCCAATTGTCAAATTGAAAAAAAAAATAATTTATGAAAAAAGTCGCACATAATGGTTATCAACTGATAGTGGAGTGAATTATATTGGAGCACTTCAAACAATTTGCGTTGTTGATTACTTATCAGATCAAAATTGTACAAAAGGTTGATAGATGGTACATCTGTAAAAAGGTGACAATTTATGATACCAAGGGTGATATCTGGGTTACTGATGACAAAATCAAAAAAGGTAAAGACTATTTATACTTAATTTCAAGCCAATCCAGATGCCTAAAATTAATCAAATGATCAATTTACCGTAAGAGAATAAATTTTTTGAAATTGAAATTGTTGATTGACTTCGTTTCAAGAGCGAGTGAGTTGATAATCATCATGTGTGACTGTAAAGGAAGAAAAAGGACTCTTGTAGAGTTTGCAAAATTAGATATTTTTTTTATATATGTTTTGCATTGGATTACTATTTAGATGGAAAATAATAAATTTAACGGGTAATCGGTTTGGTTCGGGGCGAAACTATAAATACCATACTCATACCGCCTCGAACCGGTTCATTAAAATCAAATATCATATCCGTTCTATTGTACCATCGGTTCAATTTTTTCACCCTTTTAGTTCGGTTAACCGTGATTTTTGATTTTGACGATTCAAATTGCTATCCCTAGAAAAGATCAATGTACTTTTACACTTAGAAATATATTTTACAGATTGAATAAGACAGCAATATGTCTGAAGGAAAGAATTCTTTCTTCCTGTTCACTTGCACTCAAATGTACTAAAATAATTTAAACACCTCATCTTACGTAAAAATTCATTGTCGATTTTTTCATAGGATTTAGTGGTTGCAATATGTAGAAACAAGGGTGCTTAATCGTGTAAATGAAATAAGTTTAATTTTTCGAAAAGAAAAATAAAAATATTGTAAAAGGCCAATATACTATAATGACAACAAAACATTTTTCTCAAGTAAAATTACCCTATTGAAAATGCACATTAAGTTGATCAATCGACAACCATAAATGGAATGTGAGGCCGTTTTCTCATATTTGTTATTAAAGAAACATAGGGGCCATGTCCCATGTGCATCCCATAACAACATTAAAAAATGATAAAAGAAAAAAAAAATGGATTTGCTTTTTTCTTTATTTTCATTTTCAGTTTTTTTTTTTTTTTAAGAGTTTTTGGATCAAAGGCCATTTTGGAAAAATGGCCAAGCCAGGTAGCTTTCTGCCACCATTTCCTCCATAAATACTAAACAAAATTAGAATTTTATTATAATTACTAGGAAAGTTTTAAACTTAATTACAACTACTATAAAGTCTTGAATTTAATTTTAGTTTCTATGAAAGTTGTAAACTTAATTGTAATTGTAATTGAACTTTAGGACTACACTTATAATTAAATAAATTGTGGATAATTTGGACTTAGACTTTAATTTTCAATTGAGGCTACTATATCGACTTTATTTGAAATTCTTGTTGTACATGGGTTGAAACAATTATATATATATATATAAATAGAGATTAAATGGAACAAAATAAAAATAAAAAATTCCTACACAACATACAATAATTCTTTCAGTAAAATTTGGAGAGAAAAAATTATTTTTTATTTTCTTTGTCTATCCAATCCGAAATTAGTTTATTGATTTAATTAAATTGTATTCACCTGTCAATATAGTTTTTATTTTGGAAAATATTATAAAAGATTTGAAGGTTGAAAACATCAGTTCTTGAAATTAATTAAATGCTAGAAGTTCGTGAGAAAACTAAAACATTTAGATCTAGTCAAGTATTGATCAACGAATTTGGATAAAAATTCAATAATTTATCATTCATATCATATACATGCGAACATCTTATTGATTTTATATTTTTGAAATAATTTTTCCTTTTTTTAATTGCTGAATAATTCTTATTTTGCATTCAAGCATGAAATGCATATGATTAAGAATAAGTAGCTGAGCTCATGGAGTCATGGGTTTCAACAGGGCTATTGTACATCGGGCCAAGAAATTATTAATTTCTTAAGTACGCACATCCCAAGAAAATTTCTAGTGGAAATTATATGGATGCCTAGTTTTAAAAAAAAGTTGCATTTCGAAACAGAAGATCATAGTTTATATATACAAAAATATGATGATAATACCAACTTTTAGTATTAAATAATAATATTATAAAATTCAATTAATTATAAACCCACGCCCAAACTCTAATATTCATTTTTTTTTTCGTCCTTCTCAATCCATTCTCTATCTATTATACCTCTCCTTCTCTCTACCCATTGTTGCCGCCAGTGAATACATTGAAGAAGAGGTGGAAAGGTGTCGAGACTAAAAATGAGCTGCGATGCAATGCCATGCGAGGCTTCTCTCTATTTGCTGTAGATCTAACCAGCCAACACCACAAACTTTGACCATCATCACCGTTACCATCACCATAGTTCTTTTAAATGAACTAATCTACGAAATTTTAAAATAGAGGCAAAACTTAAAAAGACAAAGATGTAGAAACAAAAAATGATGCTGTTGGTTTTACTGTTTGAGTTATATCAGGTTGGTGATGGCTGGCAACGTGCAGTGGTAGGCAATGGCTTTAGGTTAGAGATATTATGGTTTATTGAGTGGCACGATTAACGGTGTGAAGGTTGTTGTTTGTCTTTTGCAGTTGCAATCGTGGCGGGAAGTCTTCAAGCTTGGTGGAGGTGTAAGTTGGACAAATCAACTTGGAAGAACGATGGCTTGATGATTGTTGGGGCAGATGGTGAATGTTTTATAGCTTGAGTAGAAGTGTTGGTGGAGGCTAATGAAGTGGCAATAGATTTTGGGGCTTTTCGACTATGGCTATATACAATGTAGCAAGAGATTCTGTACGGTGTTTCTGATGTCGTGGTGGTGGCGGTGCAGTAGTGTTCATGGTTGTCGATTTTTAGGATTTTGTTGGTGGTGTTGGAGCTACAACAAATTTGTTGGTTGTTGGAATGGTGGTGGCGGTGGTTTCTGTTGGATTAGTAGTGGTGGATTTGATGTTAGCTTTGTTGGATCTAGTAGTGGCAGTGGTTTTTGTTGAATTTGGCGATGGCACTGGTGGTAGTGGATCTGGCAGTAGTAGTGATGGTTTCATAGTTGAAAATGATGACCTATTCGTGGTTGTGGTGGTGACCTAAAAATTTATTAATTTGTGATGAATAAAAATGTGTGACCTAGAAATTTGATAAGTTGTGACCAATAATTGGATAATTTGTGATAATTAATTCGATATTTTGTGAGCATGAAATAAGTTGTAAGTTATAAAATTTGTGATTTTTGATCAATCGATATTAATTATTAAGTATATATAATAATTTATTTTTTAATTGCGACAGATTTCGGGCATGAAAATAAGTGATGTTTGTTAATATTTATTTGTAATCATGTTAAGAATCAAGAATCGCTACATAATAAATTAATAAAACGAATTCATACCTACGGAAGCCATTGTTGATATGAATTATAGTTGTAATTGTAATAGTAGCCAAGATCTTCACCTCCTTGCTTCTCACAAAAGTATTAGCTATCAATGGGGCAAGTTAATGGAACATATGGAGAGGAGAGGGGACCTAACCTTTATATATAAGAAATAATTTGAGCCGTCCCATTATGACTAGAATTCTAATTATGATTTATTTTCGGCCCACATACTTTAAATTACCATATCAAATTAATTACAACCCGTAAGGTGTAAAAGGCCCAATTGATCACTTAATAAATTTTGGCCCCAACACAATTATCATTATGAGCCATATATCTAACCCGTAAAATTTTGCAATCGAATGTGAAGTCCACATATGGAATTATTAATTATTCCAACAATGTTACGTACAAGGACATCCACGGGACATCGGCAACCGAAGTTGCTGTGAAGTTCGATTGTAGCAAGGCAAATCCACGTCAGGGAATTAGATTGGAAGACGTAAACTTAACTTACAAAAAGCAAGCAGCCAAAGCGTCATGTGCTAATGCCGCCGGGACGACTTCTGGTGTAATCCAGCCAACAAGCTGTTTGTAGAAGAAATTTGCAACTGCAATTATCTTGTTAGGCTTAATTAATTAGTTTTATTTTTGTTTATTGCTTTAATTGATTAACTCAAAATGGGTTTTGCAGGAAATGAAATCCACTTTGAGAGGTCATGTACCATACATTCATAGAGTCACATCTAAATGATGAGCCTATGACATCAACATACATGCCATGCAAATTTAAAGGCTCAGCCCATATATATTTTACTAAAAACTCATGCTATTTTATGTTTGAAATTAAGCGCCTATTTGTTTCAATTTTAATAAGTTTTTAGACAGTTGGCAATACAGCTACTGTCTTTTTTGACTTAGTATTTCACAGTGGAACCCATTATCAGAAGGGTAACAGTCATATAATGCATTATGGGGTTAAAAAATAAAACAAAAAAAAAGAGACGTTAAATGGTTATACAATGCTCGTTGAACTATTCATTAATTTACCCAATGCTCACCATAGCTAATTTCGTTGGTATAGCTGAACAAATATTTCCACATGACGGATGAAAAAATAATGTGGTAGCCAGAATGTGTAAATCATATCCATGTCATCTAAAGTTGTAATTTTGTAAATAACCAAAAAATGTGTAAATAGAAAATGTTTCTTCAATGGGCAAAATCAAAATTTACAGATCGATGGAAATCTTCATCCTCAAATTACTTTCTTCCTAAAATCATCTTCCTCCCCATTTCCAACCCTTGGTTCATAATCCACATCCAAGAATGAGACAACGTGCTGAGAATTGAAGTGCGTGACTCTGCTTTATGAAAAAGGCTGGATAACGGGTTCCCAATTAAATTAGTTCGGCAAAGATCGGATCTATTGGTCTTCGTCCAACAATGGGAATTCTGTTCTAAACATTGCTGGAAAAGAGTTAGAAACAAAAAGAGCATTCAACACTCTTTAATTTTTATGGCATAAAAGCTATTCCACTTAAAATTTCTTTCTTTTGTTGAAAACTATGGCATCTTTGGTGACCTATTGAAGATATTGTGCAGGCTAGAGTAGATACCATATTTTTTATAGAGCACAGAATTAGCGCTCATTTATGGAAAGATTCACCATTTACT
Organism: Olea europaea var. sylvestris; assembly: GCF_002742605.1. Lineage (NCBI taxonomy): Eukaryota > Viridiplantae > Streptophyta > Magnoliopsida > Lamiales > Oleaceae > Olea > Olea europaea. The sequence goes on along the minus strand of NW_019238577.1, from coordinate 30,655 downwards.
TAACCATAATTTTTTTTTTTTTTAATTCTCTCCTTATTTAGGTGATTTAGTTTCCCATTGTATAGCCTACAACAGTGGGATTGTATGGTCAATCTACTGTATATATTGATACTCACCAACTGTTAGTAGATGTTGCATTCTTTCGATAAACTTGATTATGGTATCAGAGCCTCTCTGTCAACTAAACAGAGTCTGATCCCTCTACAAACCCCACTCGTGCCTTCTGCAATGGAAAAATCTCAGGAATCATGTGCAACACCAACACCAATAGCTTCAGTAACTGTTCCTGAACCAGTGTTTGCCTCAACACCCATGAACGCAATGGCTCAAAGTAATCTTCTCCCTACCAATGGAAATCTGAGATCTCTTAATGCCCTTTCTCAGATTCTATTTAAGCTTGCAAAGAATGGCAGAAATTATGTATCTTGTAAGTCCCAAATGACAAATCTCCTGTTCGGTTATGGACTTCTTGTTTTCGTTGATGGGACTCATCCATGTCCATCAAAAATTGAACCCGGATATCTCTTCTGGACTCGTCAGGATTGTCTTGCTCCTTGGCATTCAGGCTACTTGTAATAGCACAATCAGCCGGATGATAAACAATTGCACCACATCTGTAGATGCCTGGAATAAATTGGAAATCAGTTATGTCAATCATTCAAATACCTGGATGCATATTATATCATCCCTTATGTCAAACAAGAAGGAAGGAAAAATTGTAGCTGCCTATATGAGCAAGGTTAAAGGCCTTGTCAATGATCTAGCTCTCACTGGCACCTCTTAAATGATGCTCGAATCATGTCCTACACTAAATGGCTTGGACAGTGAGTTTAAAGAATTGACAGCAGCAGAACGGTCCGTGAGGGGACAAAATTCTTGATCTAACCACCTGCAATTCAATTGGCATTAGCCTCCCTATGGTAGAGGTGTAAACTATTCAAATTTTCCATCATACTCCCCTCCATGGAATTCAAATCAGCATAAGAGAAATCAAGGCCAGCCTCGCATTGTTTGTCAACTATGTGATAAACCTGGACATAGTGCAAAGGTCAGTTGCCTCGGTGGACAGTCATCTTCCTACTCCTCTCGACCGCAGCAAATTTGACTGAAGGATCATCAATCCACACCAACAATAATTGGATACTTGATTCGAGTGCTACACATCATATCACCTCTGACCTACAGAATTTCTCCATGCACTCAGATTATGTCGGTAATGAGGATGTTGTAGTAGGTAATGGTAAAGGAATCTCTCTCTCTCTCTCTCATGTTGGTTCCTCTTTAATTGATTCCCCTATTGCCTCATTTACACTAGATAATGTTGTTTGCACCCTTGATAACAAAGAACCTTTTATGTCTCCCGATCTTGCAAACAAAATAACTTGCATAAGTGGTCATCCTCAACTTCACCTACCAAGCAATCAACCCTCGCTCCTTACACATATGTTGCCCTCTCGTCTCAATTATGGCAGCAACGTCTTTGTCATCTCTATCCTCCAATCCGGAAGAGAGTACTTGCTAGTAATAAAATCCCATTTTCAGAGTTATCTACAAATAAAGTATGTGATTCTTATCTTTGTAACAAAAGTAATAAACTATCATTTAAAAATTCTTCTATTAGTTGTGATAAACCATTTCAAGTTTTCTATTCAGATGTTTGGGTCTTTTGGAATTTTTTGATATTATGTTGTCTTATTGACTATTTCACAAGGTACTCATGGTTGTATCCTCTAAAGCTAAAATCCGAGGTAGTTACCGTTTTTAAGAAACTTGGAAAGTTAATTGAAAATTTCTTTCATATGAAATTCAAAACCATATGCGCAGATGGTGGTGGTGAGTACAAAGCACTTTCTCAACTTCTATCCCAACATGATATTCAACACCTCACATCACTACCTTATACACCTGAACATGTTGGTTCCGCTCAACACAAACATCGCCATATTGTAGAAATTGGCTTGACACTTCTCCACAATGCTGCCATACCTCTACGCTTTTGGTCCTATGCCTTCCAAACCACTATTTACCTCCTTAATTGCATGCCCACTCCCATTCTCCACAATGATACACCGTATCATAAGTTATTTAGCCACAAACCCAAATACACTTCCCTTTGAGTCTTTGGTTGTCTATGCTATCCTTGACTTCGACTATACAACACCCATAAACTCGAACCCCGCTCTTGACCATGCGTATATCTCGTCTTTTCACTTCTTCATCATTCATTTCTTTGTTTTGATATTCACTCTGATAAGTGTGTTTTTACACACTTATTGAGTTCACAAACATGACTTAATTAAGAGCAAAATATTGGAATTACGACTAAATTTCGGTTAATTTGTGTATCGTAGGATATATGATGGACATGGTGAAATTCATGAGAAAAGAGGCGAAAATGACTAAATTGAAGCAAAGTGAAAGTTCAGGGACCAAAGTACAGTTATTTGAAAGTTGATTCGATGGACACATCAAGCAATTGATCGAGATAAGTACCAATTGGAGATCATAATGGAACATTGGAACAACTAGAAACACGAAAGGAGGTCAAGAAATGGAGGAATAAAATTTGAGGACCAACATGACATAATTTGAAAGTTTGTTCTACTATGCGGTCGCATAGTAGAAACCCCTATGTGGTCGCGAACACCATGGCAGGGAATTAATACGCCAAATTTCATAAACCTATGCGGTCGCATAGGTTATACCTATGTGGTCGCATAGGCATATTCTGGGGCCGATTCTGCAGATTTCTATTCGCGATGAAATTCTTATGGAAACTTGATCTAAATGCAATATAAATACCCAAATTCGTCAGAAAAAAAGGGGGAACGCATTGGGAGGCAAAAAAACATATCTTGGAAAGGATCTTGAGCCAAAGGAACGAAGAAATTTACAAAGATCATCGAGATTTCACGCAAATTCATAACCCGGTGATACTTTTTCTTCAATCTATTATGTATTTTGATTCTTTCTCCATGTTAGGCTAGATTTTCATATACTAGGAGATCGATGAACCATGTGATGTAATCTTTAATTTTCTAGTTTTGCAATTTGACATTAAAACGCGTATTTGGATATTTGAATGAATTATATACATTGATTTTCTTCCATAATTAAGTGCAAGTAATTATGTGATGTGTGGTGGTTTATCTCATATGTTCAAGAGGAGAAATAAATTCGACAAGGTATAATTCATCGTAGGGTCCGATAGGGGATAGAAATATACATATATGNCTCATATGTTCAAGAGGAGAAATAAATTCGACAAGGTATAATTCATCGTAGGGTCCGATAGGGGATAGAAATATACATATATGATTTATGTGAATCTTTAAGTGCTCATAAAATCGAATGCATTTTACATATGCACATGTCATAGAGATATAGGCCGGTGGTATATAAAAATAGGTTCAACACATCTCGAGAGAGAGTATTGGATAGATTTAGGTGCATTGATTCGTTAATAATTCAATTGCATGTCATTTGTGAAACTAGGATTTAAGGTGATCATTGCATGGGAATTCGTGATCCAAGTGTGATTAACATTCATTGAATACAACAAACTTGAGTTTGAACCATTTAATTTGCATTTTAATTAATTAAAACATCATTTTGCATATTAGATCCTTTAATTCATAACATTTCCATAATTAGGATTTCCTTTAGGTCAAGAATTCAATTTGGATAATTCAGTTTCGGTTAAGGCTACGATAAGTAGAATTGAACTACTCAATCCCTGTGGGACGATATTCGGGCTCAAATATCCACTTTCATTACTTGTTAACAAACTATACACTTGCGGTGGTTTAAATAAAAAAAAATATTTCGTGAACAAGTTTTTGGCGTCGGTGTCAGGGATTGAGTTTAGTTTAATTTTATTTCTTTCTAGGCACTAATTAGAACTTTCAATTTTTATTTTTATTTATTCATTTAATTTCATTTAGGCATTTTGTTTTATTTTTATTTTAGTTATTTATATTGATTGAATCTGAGTGCTACTATTGATTTTCTCGCAGAGTTGCATGTCTACAACGACAGGAGGAGAATTAATTCCAACAGACCAGGAAATTGAGCGAACCTTTCAACGATTGCAACAAGAAAAAAGAGAAGCACGTCAACAACAACAAGAATAAATGGCTAACTTACAAAACAACCCCGTTTTTCAAGGTAATGAAGGAGAGGCGGTCGATGAAGGAAACGAAATTTTGGAAGATTTCTTGACTCCTCAAGTGATTCAAAGCCAGTCCAGTATTGTGTATCCACCGTTTGGGTAAGCAAACGTCCAGTTGAAGATCAATGTGATATGGCTATTCCAGAATAGACATCAATTTTATCGCAGAGATAAAGAAAATCCACATTCACACATATCTCAGTTCTTGGATATGTGCCAACATTTCAGATATCAAGGAATTTCGGACGATGCTATTAGGCTAAGGCTATTTCCACATATGCTACGGGATAAAGCACTTGAGTGGTTAGATTTACTTCTTGTCGCAAGCATTACCACCTGGAATGAGCTGGCTCATAAGTTTTGCACAAAGTTCTTCTCACCGGCCAAGATAGCTAAGTTGAGACATGACGTAACAATATTCAGTCAAGGAGAAACTGAATCATTTGACGATGCCTAGAACAAATTCAAAAACATGCTCCGAAAGTGCCCTCAACATGGGTTTGACAAAAAGACCCAAATCCGACTCTTTTATACAAGGTTACTTCCATACCACAAAAGCATGGTGGACTCAGCATCAGATGGCTCAATACCCACACAAACAGTTGATGGGGCACTGGAATTATTCGAGAGAATGGCTACCACTTCAGCTATGTGGTCTTCTGAGAGGATGTTCCCAAAGAAAGGCCTGGGTGTCTATGAGATAGACACTTGTTCTTGTGAAACCCGCAAGCGTACGAGATCGTTATACAAGTAATAAAATTTGTGAGTTAAGAGTATTGTTCCCATGAGGAATAAAGTCTAATATTTAGTTAAATAACTTTTACTAAATTTGAAGTAATATAAAATAAAAAAAAATTGTGACTTGTATGTTTTCTATGCTAATCTTAAACTAAGAAAGCAAATAAAATATTTATTTAATATGTGAATATTTGTATTAGAATCGTGAATCACCCTATTGCCATTTAATTCAACTCTTAATTTATAATCTAGTAAATTCATGCATTCAAGACAATCGATAATCCACTTTTATTCAATATTCTTTTTCGAGATATATTAAACATATGTTTAACACGACCCGATCCATTCCTAGTATGAATTCATATGAAAAAATGCACTGATTCACAGGATTTATCACACATGATTGCATATGCCATAAATATTATTCCTAATACTTATTGTCCATGTGTTGATTTTACCGTATTCTAGACTTATTGTGAGTATTTCTACACTACAACAAGCAACTTACTATCTAATTGGTAATCAAGTAATTAAATAGTTCAATGGGAATGCAAAATCAATCAAAAAAAAATCATGAAGTACGAAATTATTTGTCTTGAATTAAAATAAACAAACAATAGGGTTCATCATTTATCAAGTACAATGAGAAACTAGCCTAGCATATTAATATTTAAATTACAAGAAGAATACTGGAAAAATATCATCCGGATCATGAAAGAATACAAAAGATGTTGATCTTCAAGTGCATTGGAAAACTAGTTAAAAGAGCTACAATTCTTCTAGAAATACAATTTTTCTAATTCAAACGTTCTCCATCAAGAGAAGACCACGTTCACTTATCCCTACGGCACTTTCGCCTACCGTAGGATACCATTTGGTCTGTGCAAATGCTCTGGCTACATTTTAGAGATGTATGATGGCAATATTCTCTGATATGATTGAAAGATTCATAGAGGTATTCATGGACGATTTCTCAGTTTCTGGATCGTCATTTGATGAATGCTTGGAGCATTTAAATCTAGTCTTACAAAGATACGGAGAGACTAACTTAGTTCTGAACTGAGAAAAATGTCACTTCATGGTATAGGAAGGAATTATACTTGGACATCGGGTCTCAACAAAAGGAATTGAGGTGGACAAAGCGAAAATTCAGGTTATTGAGAAGCTACCGCCACCAACATCAGTTAAAGGGGTCCGCAATTTCTTGGGGCATGTGGGGTTTTACAGGAGATTCATAAAGGATTTTTCGAAAATCACTAAGCCGTTGTGCAATCTATTGAAGAAAGACGTACCTTTTGAGTTTAATGAGGAATGTCTGACAGTTTTCAAGGAGAAACTCACGTCAGCACCGGTAATTTTAGCACCAGATTGGGAATTACCTTTTGAACTAATGTGTGACGCTAGTGATCACGCCGAGGGTGCAGTATTGGGACAGCGGAGAAACAAGATTTTTCACGTGATCTATTATGCAAGCGAAACCCTTAATGATGCCCAGATCAATTACGCTACCACTGAAAAGGAACTCTTAGCCGTAGTATATGCATTCGACAAGTTTAGATCATATCTTGTGGGGTCTAAGGTCATCGTTTACATAGATCACGCTACACTGAAGTATCTACTAACAAAGAAGGATGTAAAGTCGAGATTGATCCGATGGATATTGTTGCTGCAAGAATTTGACATTGAAATCAGAGATAAAAAGGGCAGTGAAAATGTGGTAGTAGATCACCTGCCTCGATAGGAGTCTAGGGAGACAGAAGAATTAGTGGATATCAATGAAATTTTTCAAGATGAACAGATGTTGAGCGTAGAAGAATTACATTGGTACGCAGACATTGTTAATTACTTGGCCAAGTCCATTCCACCATCAGATTACTCAAGCCACCAGAGGAAAAGTTCTTTGCCTAACTAAAGTACTACTTTTGGGATAGTAAGGAAGTGTATATCTGAAGAAGAAGTACCCGAGATCCTTAAGCATTGCCACTCGTCTGCATATGCGAGGCACTTTGGAGCGTCAAAGACTGTTGTAAAGATCTTACAGTCAGGGTTTTACTGGCCTACATTGTTCAGAGACGCCTTTGAATTTGTGAAGAGGTGTGATAGGTGTCAGCGTAGTGGAAATATCTCAAGAATGAATGAAATGCCATTGAACAACATTTTGGAAGTGGAGATATTTGACGTATGGTGATTGAGTTCATGAGACCTTTTCCCCCGTCCTTCTCGAATCAATACACCTTGGTAGCAGTAGACTATGTACCCAAATGGGTAGAAGCAATTTCATTATCAACAAATGACGCGAAGGTCGTAATTGGGTTTATGAAGAAGTACATTTTCACCCAATATGGCACACTGTGAGCTATAATCAGTGACGGGAAAAAACACTTTTACAATCACCAATTTGAGCAGTTGTTGAATAAAAATAGCGTCAAACACCATGTAGCTACTCCATATCATCCACAGACCAGCGAGCAAGTTGAAGTTTCTAATCGGCAATTGAAAAGAATACTTGAGGTTACAGTGAATTCATCTCGAAAGGACTGGTCTAAAAAGTTGGACGATGCTTTGTGGGCTTATAGGACAGCATTCAAGATACTGATAGGGATGTCTCCATACTGTCTAGTTTTTGGAAAAGCGTGCCACCTTCCACTAGAGATAAAACACCGGCTATATTAGGCTATGAAACAGTTAAACATGGATTTGAAGGTCGCAGTGAAAAGAGATTGTTGCAACTAAATGAGTTAGATGAATTTTGAATGGAAGCATATGAAAACGCAAGGCTCTACAAAGAGCAAACCAAGAAGTGGCATGACATGCATATTCAGAAGCGAGAGTTTGAAGTGGGGCAGAAAGTGCTATTATACAACTCTAGACTCAAGCTCTTCTTGGGAAAATTAAGGACAAGGTGGTTGGATCCCTATACAGTCACTAAGGTGTTACCATACGGGGCTATAGAAGTCAGCTATGAAACTAAGGGTACTTTCACAGTTAACAGGCAAAGGCTAAAACACTACTAGGATGGTGACTTCTCTAAGCAAAAGTCCACCGTTCAACTCGGGACACTAGAATGAAGCGGCTACAGGAAAGTCGAGCTAACGACTATAAACTAGCGCTAGATGGGAGGCAACCCACTGTATCCTTTTCATTACTTTTAATTTTTGCATTAGCTTAGGAAATTTTGATTTTCACGTTTAATTTTTTTTAGATTAGGTCATCGATCATCCATACATGTCAATCGAGTGCTTATCGAGTCTAAGCATTACCCACATGGGTCCCTATTCATCGAGCACAAGTTAGGAATGATTGATTTAGTGTTTAGGTGATTAGATGTGAACATCACGCATTTCGAGGCAGAAAAGTGTGTTTTTCAAAGTATTTTAGGGATCAAAGGGTGACTTCCATTTTAAAAAGTGATTTTGGAACTAAGTCAATGACCTGCACGTGCCCCATATGGTCTAATATGTTTTAATAAATTTTGGGGGACAATTAAAGGCCAGTTCAAAGTCACAAGTTGAAAACCAAGAATTTGGGAAAAATTTTGGTCAAGGTCGAATTTTGGGGAATCAATTGTGTTCTTAAAAATTTTCCATGTGCATTTAGTTTAAAAAAAAAGAGAGAGAGAGAGAACTTGATTGTGTCTATGCGGTCGCATAGATATATAGTCTATGCAGCAATCAGGGAAATTAAGGGGCCGGATTATTTTCTATACGACCGCATAGAATTATACTATGTGGCCGCATAGAAGAGGCCAATTACAGGTTTTAACCCGTAACTTGGTCTCTCAACTCTCATTCTTTCCCAAATTATACACGAACCCTAGACTCAAAATTCCTCCTATTTCACATCCAAATTCAAGCCAAGTCACATTAGATTATCCTAATTGCTCACAACAATAATCAAGCACTTGGGAACAACCACAAAAACACAACACTAACAATATTCAAAGGAATGAATTTCATCCCTTTTCACGTCTTTATGCTCGGTGTGAGGTTATTTTCAATTCGTTTTTGTAAATTGAGGATAATGGGCTTAGGTAGATGTTGGTTTACGAATTAGATTGTTTTTTGTGCTCTATGGATTAATTTCATTCATCAATTTCTTCAATTCCTATGAATTCCGGATCGTGCACACCATGTGTTCGATAAAATGCTTAAGTTAAAATTTTATTGGATTCTTGTGAATCTAGCATGACATGTGATTGATGATTGAATTGGATTACCTATTTGTGATGAATTACCATAGAATTTGAATTGGAAATCACCAACACCCAACATCAACACGCAAGGCACATTATGGCTAGGTCACGACACCCTACGTTACACACTTTGCACCTTAAATTACCTTACCAAATGATCTCCGATTGCCCTAAAATTTGAATATGTGGTGGAACAATATGAAAGCTTTCATATGCCCGGAGGTTGTTTAAGAAAATTTTGAATTTTCTTGGTGATGCCTATGCGTGAAAGTCCTTAGATAGTCTTAGGTTCTATTATTCAATTTGCTTGTTTTTGGGCCAAGTCTTGTTGGTACATTCTTATCTTGACACGATATCCCCATATTGGGACATATTTCATGCATTTTCTATACCAACTTCATATACATGCATTTTGAAGCAAGTTAGGGGGATTTGGACAATATATGCCTCGTTTTCCTTATTCCATGCCATGGGTATCAACATGAAACCTAATGAATGTTACTTCACAACTTTGCAGGATGCCTTCAAAACGAACCTTGAAAGGGAGAGAAAAAGTTGCCTCATCTTTCAGAACAGCCCGTACTCGAGTTCTTGAAGGGGGGATACAAAGATTTCTGAATTTCGGGACAGCAGCCCGCTATGAAAATATTGTGAGTCTGTGGATAGTACCAGAGCGGGCGGTAAAATTAGAGGATTTTTTAGGTTTTGAGTTGATCACTTTGGTGGATAACTGTGGGTGGACAAAGGTAGTAGAGCAGCCAAATCGGATCTATGAATCATTGGTGGGAGAATTTTATGCAAATTTCAATGTAGAGATCGACACACCAGGGTCCGACCACTTGCATCGGACACGGGTCAGGGGACAGTGGATTATGTTATCACGAGAGATTATTCAGGACTACTGTCAGCTTACGTGAGACAACATAACACCCATCTCAGGCGATTTCAATTGGAATGAAGTGGCAGAGATCCTATTAGGCCGACAAGATGCATGGCCACTCCCCACCACTGAATGGCACAAGATTGAGCTGACACCGTCTATAGCCATCTTGTGGCTGTTTATGTGCCATAACATTGATTCGACCTCGCATAGGACCACATTCACAGATCCCACAGCCGTATTCATCTATCACTGGGTGTGGGGAAATAAGATCGATCTTGCCACTCTCTGCTATAATCAGATCCATCATGTGGGTACTCTAGGAGACAAGCACAGTTCAATCATTTTTCCCAACCTCATCTCCGGCATATGCATGGCTGTTGACATCAATATCGCACCAGGGGAGGCACTTGCTAAACCCAACCCCCTATAAAGCGCAGTACACTGGAGGCTCAAAACAGAGCCATGATAAAGCAAAGGGAAAATCAAGAGAATGAGCGTCGCAAGCGGCAGGAAGAGCAGGGTCATGTGCCTGCAGATCAAGAGATGCCACAAGCTCCACCACCATAGATTGAGGTAGATACACAATTGTGGCGACAGATATTCGTCACCACCACGGGAACCAGCCGCGAGATACATGGTCTCCAGCAGGCTATGGGGGCTTTGAAGACTGACATGCAGACAGCCCGACATAACATCCGCGCCGCCACAGATATGGCACGAGCCACTCACCTGGATTCCTAGGCAGGCAAGAGGGAGATGGAAACTATGAACGGTCGACTGAGTATGTATGTGAGCTGGGTGGAAGGCATCCAGATGCGAGTGAATGAGATATGGGAGCATCTAGGCCGCATGGAGACACGTGTTGGCGAAATCCAAGATGAGATGGTGCAGCAGTCAGCGATGATGAGAGAGATTTTAGCTCGCCTACCTCCAACTCCAGATGGTGTTACAGCGGGACCCATCTTTCCACCATAATCTCCATATTGATTAGGGGAGTATTGTTTACTCTTTTTGATTTATTTATTTATTTTTAAATTGTCCTTCAATTATGTCTTTCAACTTTTGTTAATTATTCATTGAGGACAATGTATTAACTAAGTTTGGGGGTGACATAATTTTGGACATCTTTTCATCACTTTGCATAAATTCATCAATATTTGTGTTTCATCAGTATATATGTTTCATTTTTACATATTGTGTGCTTACGAGTGTTAAAAAAAAAATTTTAATTTTGTATTTTATCCAGTTTACTTTATTTTCTTTCATGAGTGTTTGTGTGGGCTTGATAGCCTTGCCCGCTATGATGTAATTATTGGACTGGTGTAACTTACAAAACTGCGGATATGGTGCTGAATAGATTAACCAATACTTGTGATGCAATACTTGACATTCTCTATGCACGACACTCATGCTTGACATGTTAGGTTAGTAACTGGGTTTTAAGCATAAAGTAGGAAGTGAGCGATAATCTTTTATTGAATTATACCATAGATTATTGTAAGGCAGTTTGGAGATGGTTGAGCAAGCATAGGGGAACATTGAGATAAGATGGGGCTTCGTGTATGAATTCTAGTGTGTGGATTGACATTTGTTCAGCTTCATCACTTTGGCAAGGAGACATCGGAGCTTCATCATTGACATGAGACTGCATCGGTAATTAGGGCTTCGACTCTTTAGATTACAGACTGTAATAATCCACATGACTTTATGACGTCAAACAGGATAGCGGTTATCCTGCAAGCTAGCTGCAACAGATTCACAAAGAGAATATGAGAGAAAACACCTTATAACATTGCGAAATTCTCTAAAATTAATTTAATTTCATTATCAATGCAGAATGACGAAAATTAACCCACAAGCTGGGTTAAATAGTTGCAAAAATATGAAATTATCGAAAAATTACCAAAAATGGCAAAATCCTAACAATCACACCAAAATAAAATATGAAATAAAAGAAGTAATTTGCCAAAAATTTGGTTCAGTCCGGATTCTCTAATACCTAGAAAAAAGGAAACGAAATATTACTATAAATAGTAAAAAAAACTAAAAATTGAATTTCGAAAAGGAAAACAGTAGATTTTGGGCTCGAAATTGACATCCACCAAGTATAGATGGGTGACCACGACGTGCGAACTGAAGAGAACTTTTTGGATTGGGGTCATAATAGTAATTCTGATAATCGTAGTCAAAGTTATGGTCAAATTACCAAAAACGTGCCAAAATTGCCCCAATTAAGGAAAGATTGCATTCATTTTCCATCTTTGTACCGATTTGTCATCTCATGATATCTTAACGCCATCAACGAGCTATGTGACAGATCAGCATCACTCGACTCGAATCCTCCTACATCACTTCATCGCAAGGGCTTTAGAGGATCGGTCATATGGAGCCTATGTGGCGAAGCGTAACACATTTCATCGAAGGATAATTATTTTCGTACTTTAAAAATTGATACCTTTTTTTCTTTTTTCAGATTTCCCGAAACATTATTGCTTCATTGCTGGAAATATGTGGAAAACTAGGACATGGCCTATTAAGTCCCTGATACTCTCATTAGCACTCCGCATTGGACTAGAAATTAAAGATTAAAAGATTTAAATTAAAATCAGATTTTTAGTAAATTTTAATCAATATTTTTAGTTAAATCAAACGAGGGCTAATTGTGATAGAAGATACATTTATATTTTGAAATTTATTTATTTTTTAGTAAATTTTAATCAACGTTTTTAGTTAAATCAAACGAGGGCTAATTGTGATGGAAGACACATTTATATTTTAAAAATTTATTTTTCTATATTCCATCTCACAGGTACTAAATTTATTTGTTATATCTCATGCTCTTTATTTTAGAGAGAATGCTTTTATATACAGAGGACATCTTGATGGAGTTCTAATTAAAGAGTGAAATTTATACAAGTTGAACAAACTCTCTATATTTATTCTTTATTTTGCTTGTTCCAATAAATAATCATGGCTAAACATTTTTTTTTTATATTTTTTGTTTCATTTGCTTCCCTCCAAATAAATGCATAGAAACTAGTGAAATAATTAATGACCCTATGATTTTATTTTTAAAGAAAAAAAAAGACCATATTCACCCGTATTTAATTATTTGTAAATAAATAAGTTTCTTTCAGTATTTGCAATTAAATCTTCATTGTTACAGATTTTTTTAAGACATTTCTTTTAATTTGAGGTAGTACTTCATCTATTATAAATATGGAAAATGATTTTAAAGTAATAAGAGAACAAGGAAAATGTGTAATAAACATCAATAGATCATTATATGAAATGTATAAAAATATATATTATTTTTTCTAAGAACTTGCTAATGGAAAATATCATAGGTGACTAGAACACGCCAAATATGTTGACAACTTAAAATATAGATAGAAGGGTAAAATAGGATTTACATTTAATCATATATTCTTCAATAAAATAATATTACACGTAAATCTAAAATTTTTACTTATTTTTTAACCACATTTTCCATTAATCTACTATTTCAAAAGGGTTACGCCACTTTGACGGAAAGTGGTTGATAGATCGAGTGACATAATGTGATTTGGCAAGATGTAATTGGATAAAAAAGTTGATTGTATTTAAAGTGATCCAATGATGAAGTGTTATTTGGTATTTTGTCAACCATTAATATCAATAATTATGTCACGATAGCATGATTTATTTCAAAATGCATTCTTTCCCATGAATGGAGCTCAAACAAGGGCTTCTTTTCTATAGATAGAACAAGTAATTTATGAATTATGAAAGATAAATGTTAAGAAATGATTGATGTAACTTTTAAAAATACATAAGATGTCTCTTTAAACTGTCAATGAATCCCATAGAAGCTTGTGTAATTTGCTCTTTTTTGACCATTTAGAAACAAAACATTATTGTTTGTGAACAAAACTTCACATATATACGTCTGTGCTCCAAGACGACAACTAGGTTACAATTAAGGTTTCTTGTCTCCTCCATGAATTGTGCACGTTCCCGGAAAAATTGGGGAGTTGAAAATCATGCACGTAATATCTTATGGCCCATATGTTTTGAATATTAGAAGTTATGTAATGAAAAAAGAAAATAAACTTACACGTAAAATTAGACTAAAAACTAAAATTTATGTGGTCTCGTTCTCGTTTCAGTCATAATACGTCGTATAGAATATTTATTTTTCTGGATCTTCTGGCACAAAATACTACTTATCCCATGCATGCTCCATAAAGAATCTCCATATGAAAGCCCAAAAGTCGCTCTCGCTCTCTCTCTCTCTCTCTCTCTCTCTCTCTCTCTCTCTCCCCCCTATATATATATATATATATAGACAAACAAGTAAGAACAGGCCGGCTAGAAGACTTGCAGTTTACTGAAAATTTCTGCTGCAAATATCAATTGATATTTGGACAATATTTCAGTGAAAATTGAGTAGAATTTCATTTATATCGTTTACATATTTGAACTGTATAAACCTAGAACAAAGAAATAATGCAAGAAAGAAAATAGAAAATATATAAAATATCTTATGGCTTCCCTATATGTGTATTTTGTCATTTCATATGTGAAAGAGATGTTTTTGTATCTCCATTAATGCCCTGGTCCTCTAGGGCTAGGTCCAGATGGTAACTTTTCAAGCCAATATGACATGGTGTATTTCGCTTTCTCGTACATTGCCGGAAATGTAGCAAGGTGATTCGAACCGGATAAATCTTCCGATAAAATTCTTGCAGCCTCCACTCGGACCTCGCTCGCAATGACAAAAATGATAAAGAAAATGATCGAAAAAATGCATGCCCTCCTAAAATCCATCGAGACTCACAAAAATATGACTCTTGTTGAACAAAGAAAGAATGAAGAATTTGTATATTCTTAGCTCCCTTTGTTGGGTGGATATGCGAATCTAACATGGCAAGACAGTATTTATAGGAAATTTGTTGGACTAAATGCAACACTTTGAATTGAAAATTTTAAGTTTACCATGTAGCATTTATGGAATGGCATTAAGATTTCGAGGTTAC
The DNA here is from genome assembly GCF_002742605.1 of Olea europaea var. sylvestris. NCBI lineage: Eukaryota > Viridiplantae > Streptophyta > Magnoliopsida > Lamiales > Oleaceae > Olea > Olea europaea. The sequence goes on along the minus strand of NW_019238577.1, from coordinate 15,653 downwards.
GTGTTGAACAGGGAAATGTTGGAAAAGGTCATGCATGCCGATTGTAAGGCATAATCTGAGGGCTGGCGTCATGGCGGGCACTACGAATTTGTCAACAGGGCATATGAAGTTCCAAAAATGACCTCGTCAATGACGTTTCTGCAATTTGATTGCAGGCTATGCTTGGTCTCTCAAGTGGACAAGGGTAAAATGGGTATTACACATAAAAATTTGAGTCGTAAAAATAAAATAATGTGAGTCTAATGTTTGATTTTTTTTTCTCTTGACTGAATGTATCAAGTTCTTTGTGTTGAATAGACTGCAATTTAGAAAAGGAAATTTGTGTTAAATGAGAAGCCACAGAGAGGCTGCCAAAGAGTTAAATTACTGTATTGCCCTTTCATTGTTTATTTATTTTATTCAACAGCTTGAACGTAGACTTTAAAGGGGTCTGGTCATTCGAATGCTTTCATCATATACTTATAGTAATTATTAATGCAGTCTTTCTTTATTTTTAATTCAACAGAGTGACATGTTTAGGAAATATTCAATATTCTTGCAAAGAATCATAAAATCAACATAATTTGTGGACAAATCAAAGTCCATTTTACATCCGTTCACAAAAAGGATAGATAACTTATTTAAATTGTTGAGAAATTATAAATAATATTAACATAATTGTCATGTATTTTGACTAAAATTAAATGAAAAAAAAAACGCAGGTAATAAAATCTTGCCAATTTTGAGGGACTAGAATATAATTGAATCGTGTCCATAAATATGAAGATTTAATGGGAAATTAATGAACACACCGAAAATAAATTCGGCTGCCAAGTTTTGGAAGACATAAAACATGAAAAAAAGGGGGGGGGGGGGGGGGGCTATCATACGAGTTGGAGGTGTGTTGATTATTCTAATTTTGTGTAAAGACTATTGAATGCTCCAAACCACTACATAAAGACTATTGAATGCTCCAAACCAAAAGCAACCAAATAGACACTCCACATGACATCACGGCCAATGTTAGGTTTCCATTAGTGGAAATTACATATAGACCCCGTTTGGGAATGATTTTGAGAATTTATTTTTTGACCGTTAAGAGAAAAGTGGGGGCCACCTGTGAGAAAAAAATCAAACTTTACAGCTGAAATAATGAAATAACGGTCAAAAAATCAATTTTTCGAAGTGAAAAATCACTCTCAAATACTCCCATAATCAATTTTTTAAGATCCAATTTCATAAATCAAAATTAAAATTTATTTATACAAAAATCAAATGATAATTTAAATTCTTAATATTATAAATTTAATTAATCTACATAGGTCTCTCTCTCTCTCTCTCCTATCTCACCCGATGTCGTTCACAAGCTCTCTACCCTCATTCTAGAGCAGCTCCGACATGACGGTACTACAGAATACTTCATCTACAAGTGCGAAAGAATACTTCAAGAAGTTTCGGGTTGACTTCACAGCAGCAAATAAATATGATTTCATAATGAGGTATGTCCCAAACCTTTCTCTTTCTCGCAGATTTTACCCAAACTTTTAGTTTATGCTAACCTTAGTCCCAAACCTTATGTTTTGTTGCAGTACAAGAACAAATAGATCCAACCATTTGACTGTTAATTGACTAAGAAATTGAATTTTGACCAAACTTAAAAAGGGCAAAATAGTAACGTACAACATTTTTCAAAGTTTAATTGTCAAAACTCGTTATTTTAAATTTCAGTGAGCAATCGAAGACAAAATTTGATATTTCAAACTTCAGTGTGCAATTGAAGACATAAGTTCAGTGATCATCAGAACAATTAACTCCACATAAAACAATTACCATAATTATAAAAATTAAAAATAAAAATTGTTATCTTCATCCCACCCCATCCATCCCCATCTACCCTTCAAACCAATAATGGGAAAAGCATCCTCACCACCCACTTGTCAGCATCGATCGTGTTATCGCTAGCGTCGACACTGCCGAAAGATAATCACTTATTTTGACTCTCTTTTCTCTTAAAATTAGTCACATTCCTGAACTCAACAATCGGGTGTAGTTGAACCACAAAATCAAAGCTATTCCATTTTTGGTTCAAAATCTCAGACATTGAACTAGATTTATATGATCTATTTCCAAACTATACCAATGCTACCATCACTAGAAACGGTAGGAAAATAAATCCACGTTCGATAAGAAAAATTAAAAATGCATTCATTAGGCTATTATATTCAGGCCAAAGTTCTCCTAATCTATCTTGACAGAGTAAATAAGATGCATCAATTCCCAGATATTAAATTAATTTAAGTGTTTGGAGACTTAGTTGAATGTCGTGATATTAGTTTGATGCCCTTTTTGAGTAGTATTTTGTACAAGGACATTATAAATTGACATTTAATTATTCGCATGTTACAATTTGAAACAATTATTCAAGGTTCCATGATCGTAAAGGATGTTACAAATTATACACTTGATTGTTCAAGTATAGTGATGCACAATTCGTGATGTGATCAAAATATGTCATTTGTAATCAGTACATAAAATTGGACGCTTTATATTGACAATATTGCATTGTTCTTATTAAGATTTGTCTAGATTTATAAATAAGAACAATAATGTATTTTTCTTGCACATTGAACGGACTACGTAGATGACTCATTTGTGACCGCTCGAAATAAGACTCTACTCGATTATCTAACAAGTCACCTAAATCCAGAGCGAAAAATATACTTTTGATTGCTAGTTCAAGTACTTTGATGTACCAATGAGTGAAGACTTAATTAGAAGATTGATCTTGGTGCTTTAGGAATCGGGCAGAAAAATGTAGCTCAATTCATTATCAGTGATACTTAACAAAAACCAACTTGTGGGAGAAAAATACTTTGACTGGAAAATGAATCTTAACGTTGTTCTTACCATCGAAAAACACAAATATGTGTTGAATGAAGATTGTCCCGAAGTCTCTAAAGATGATTTCATGGAATCTCAAAAGACTACATTGGTTCGTTACTACATTTTGGCATCCATGTCAAATGAATTGCATTAGAAAGATCAGAATATGGAGAAAGTCTTCAAGAGATGTTGGATATCAAAGTCGGCAAGCTAGGCAACCCTCCATTAGGGAAATTATGAACACGGGCATGAAACCAGGCATATATGTGAGGGATCATATGTTAACCATGATTAGTCACTTCAATGCTACGGAGGTTTTAAGAACTGAAATTGATTCTGAGACACAGATTGACATGGTTTTTCAGACTCTCTCTGAGATGTTCTCATAGTTTTTAGTTTTATTATTATCTATAAAAGATGGACATGGCTCTGACGAAATCAATGAAAGAGCTCCAAAATGATGAAATTGTTCTGAAAGTCAGAAGTCAAAATGTTTTTATTGTAACAGTCGGATCATCTTATCCTAAGTCTTCTGGTGGCAAAGGAGAAAATAAGAGAAAGAAGCCAAACAAAGGGAAAGATAGCAAGTGAAAAATGAAGAAAACTACTGCCGATGGAAAACTAAAGAGAAAGTGTTTTCTTGTGGACAAAAGGTCATAGGAAGATAAATTGCTCAAATCACCTAGCTAAGGGAAAGCAAGGTAAAGGCAATATCCTATTCATTAAATCATACTCAATGGTTGATTATACTAATACCTGGATCTCAGATTCTGGAATTACTAATCATGTTTACAACTCTTTGTAGAGATTCTAGAAAGCCAAGCACCCTAGTTAAGGGAGTACACTCTTAGAGTCGGCACAGGAGCAGTAGTGTCTGCCAAAGCTATTGGCACCTTTACTTTTTATTTTAATGATAGTAGACATTTGATTTTGAACGACTGCTATTATGTTCCCAAACTTACACAGAATTTAGTTTCCACTACACTTTTATATCGTGTTAGTTATTTTGTACTTTTTACCTTTCCCATGCTAGTTATTAAGTTGAATGTTTGTGTCATATGGATAATAGTCTCTATGTCTTAAATCCTATGATTGGTTC
>NW_019238577.1:6069-11161 GCF_002742605.1 Olea europaea var. sylvestris | reverse complement strand
TCATGACAAAAGAGCCAGAGGTAGTAGAGAACGGGACACTCATTGTTGTACTACTACATGCCCCTCACAATGGGGATAATGAGAAGTTTGGTCCTAACCAAGGGAGGAGAGGTAGGACATTTGGTTAGATTGGACAAGTAGACACCTTCAACCATTATGTATAGCAGATTGGTTGTGAGATCAAATTCTAGGTACTTGCTCTATGGAGAGTCCAATTAGGCGATCTATACTGAGTAAGAAGATCCCACTTTGTTCAAGAAAGTAATGGAGAATGTAGACTTTAAATCAAGGAAATATACCATGAATTTAGAAATGGAATCTATGTATTCTAACAAGGTTTGGGATCTTGTAGATGTACCTAATGGGGTCAAACTCATAGAGTGCAAGTGGGTTTATAAAAGAAAAAGAGGTACAAATGGGAAGGTTGAAACCTTTAAAGAGGTTAGTGGCCAAGGAATTTACCCAAAAAGAAGGTATTGATTATGAAGAAACCTTCTCACCGGTTGCCATGCTTAAATCTATTCGAATCTTCTTATCCATTGCTACTCATTATGATTATGAGGTTTGGCAAAAGGACGTCAAGATAGCATTTTTAAATGGATGTCTTGACAAGACCATCTACATGATGCAACCTAAAGGTTTCTTGAAAGAAGGCTATGAAAGAAAAGTTTGCAAGTTGCAGAGGTCAATTTATGGATTCAAGCAAGCATCCAGGTCTTGGAGTGTAAGATTTGATCAAATCATTAAAACCTATGGTTTTGACCAAAATCTGGATGAACCCTGTGTATTCAAACGTATGCAAGGAAAGAAAGTTTTTCTAATTCTTTATGTGGATGACATTCTACTTATTAGAAATGATATAGGGACATTGTCACTTGTAAAGAAATGATTAACACGACAATTTGATATAAAAGACTTGGGAGAAGTCAGTTATGTTTTGAGAATCCATATTTTACGAGATAGAGAAAATAGAAGGATGGCATTATTACAAGTTTCATATATTTACAATATGTTATCTAGATTCGCAGTGTAAAATTCCAAAAAAAGTGCAACTTTCTTTTAGACATGGAATTCATCTATCTAAGGAGAGCATTCTTCCAAGACTTCAACGGAGATAGATTACATGAAGAAGGTTCCTTATGCTATGGTTGTGGGAAGCCTCATATATGCTATACTTTGCACTAGATTAGATATTTGTTATATGCTGTGGGTATTGTTAGTCATTATTAGACAATCCAGGACCAGAACATTAGGTAGCAATAAAGCATATACTCAAGTACTTTCGAAGAACGAGAGATTATATGCTTGTCAATTCATGGCATGATACGAATCCCATTGAATATACTGATTTCGATTTTCAATCCAATCGTTAACTCTAGAAAGTCTATGTCGGGTTCAGTATTTACACTGGAAGGTGGAACTGTGGTCAATAAATCTTATATTGCTGCTTCCACTATGGAGGCAGAATATGTATTGCTTGTGATGCTGCTAAAGAAGCTGTATGGTTCAAGAAATTTCTTTTGGAACTTAACGTGGTTCCTTCGGCAATAGAACTCATAATGCTTTATTGAGATAATAGTGGAGCGATTGCCAACGCTAAAAAACCAAAGAATCATCGGTGTGGCAAGTACATAGAAAGGAAATATCACATTGTTAGAGAGATTTTCATCGAGGAAATGTGACGGTTAGCAAGATTGCATAAGCAGATAATCTTACAGATCCGTTCACCAAAATCTTACCAACTAAGGCTTTTGATGGGCATCTTGAGGGGATGGGTACTTATGATATGTCGCATATACTCTAAAAGGGCAAGTGAGAGATTGTTAGTTTGATGACCTTTTTGAGTAGCATTTTGTAAAATGACATTATGAATTGACGTTCGATTATTTGCGTGTTACAATTTAAAATGATTATCTAAGGTTTCATGATCATAAAGGATGGCAAAAATTATATACTCGATGGTTCGGGAATAGTAACACACAATTCGTAATGTAATCAAAATATGTAGTTCATAGTTAGTACATAAAGTTGGTCACTTTATGCTGATAAGATTACATTGTTTTTATTAAGATTTGAAAATAATAACAATAATGTGTTTTTCATGTACATTGAATGGGACCACGTAGATGACTCATTTGTGACCACTTGGATTGAAACTCTACTTGATTATCAAAAAAGTTATCTAAATTCTGAGCGAGTAATGTATCTTTGATTGCTAGTTCAAATTGTTTGATGTACCAATGAGTGAAGTCTTAATTAGAATATTGATCTAGGTGCTTTAGGAATCTGGCCTAAATAATAAGAGAGTACATACTTGCGATAGTGGAATCCATTAATCATCGAGATGAGATGATCATCACTCTAAAGTATTTTGTATAAGTAATTGAACCTAAGTTCAGTAGTTTGATGATGAGATCTTTGGACTCTATACTGTGATTTGATCCAAACGAATTTGGTTTATGAAAATGGAATTTAGAGGACAATATATGTTGAAGGGCAAAATGATCATTTTGTCGTCTTCAATATATTGACGGTCAAATGGGGATTGACTTATGGAACGATAATGGGAAAATATTGTTATTGATCATAATTTGCTTCTATAATTGTCACTCCACTCAAGAGTAAAATATCTTTTTTGATAAAATGAGCCATGATTTATAGATGTATTTCAATTGATCAAAAGTTGACCCAATTAAAAATATCTATTGGAACTTAAGTCATGTGAGTCGGTCAGATCCATCTCTTGACTTTAATAAATGTGTGTGACTTAATTGTTCTACTACAATAAAGTCTATAAAAAAAATTTGCAATTATGAAATCCTAATTTAGTATTATAAATATGCCCTTTATGGGCACTTTTTCATATGGTTTTAGGGTTAGCCACATTTTCATTTCCCAAAGAGAATGGCATCAAAAGAAACACTAGGGAGAATATCTAAGGCAAGAAACAATTGACTAGACCATTAAAAGCTCCTTCAAAGTTATTATATTCCATTTATGTGTGAGGATTTAAAAACACCCAAATGATCTCAAGGTGATCTAAGATCCTTCATTCATTTTGGATTGAATCTTCAAAGGAATATTAATTTCCTATTGTGATAATTAAATCCGATAACCAACACATGAAGTTGTAGTTCAAATTGATGGTTAAGTCGAAGGATGTTGTGGAGCAGACGATGATTTGTTCAGCGATCTATAGGAGAGATGGTTTAGAGAAGACAACAGTGGGAGCAGTAGGCTAAATCAATGAGGATCGGGATGATGGGGAGGAAGGTGGTGGAGGTGGTTATGATGGAGATGAGCACCGTAGGTTGGAAAGTGGGAATGAGTTTCCCATTTTTGGTTTGGAAGTAGGTGGGATAGGTGTAGTGGGAGGAAGATGACGATTTTTAATTTATTTTTATAATTATTTTAATTGTTTTATATAGAAAAACAGGGAAGTTACCATTTTGCCCTTTTAAGTTTGGAGAAAATTCATTTTCTTGGTCATTTGTCCTTATATTGTAATAAAATGAATGGTTTAAAACTATGGTTGGCACAAACTTAAAGTTTGGGTAAAGTCTACGAGGTAGAGAAAGATTGGGACCACAACTACAACTATCCCTAATTATTATCGCTCAACAGAGCCAATACGTATATTAGGATTAGAGAAGAGAGAAAAAGAGATTAGAAAAGATGTGCGTGATTTTCTCTTGTAATTTTTTTTCATTATAGGGAATTACTACTGTAGCGGAAGATGATATAATCTCACATTGAAATGAACATCTATAAATATTGTGTGTCTTTATTTCTTTATGCTAATTAATTGCTTTCAACAGAATACGATTAAGATTTTTAATTTTCAACAGTACATTCAATAAAAAATTGAACTTTTCCGATCCTATGCCCATACCATTCTAGTATTAGAGTTGCAGCATCAATTCTGTTGTGATAGCTAGGAGATGTTGAAATACTGCTCGACAAATCCTCATCTAAGAGGCGATGTTATGTGTTGGGGCTTCCAGTATTTAGGCTTTCACAACAAGAATCCGTCTATTAATGTAATATGAATATTGAGTAAAGTATCATCCTACAAGAATATTTGAAATAATAATATAAAATAAATCTTAAAACTTTCAAAACGTTCATATTTCCATATGTCAATCATATGATTCTTTCATTTATGTAAAAAACTTGTCGGAGAGTTTTGTGTGTTAGGTGTAAGGTGTATTGGCATGTTTCTTCAGTAAGGTGACGGCTTGATATCGGCGCATCTAGCGCTCTAGTGGAAGATGCATTGTTCGTTGTCCACATGATGAGCGCTCGAGTGGACATGTTATATAATCAAACCTTAGATAACGATTTTGACAGATTTTACACATATTATAGATACCCCAAGCCATAGTCCATCCCAATTATGTGTTGAGCAATTATTCAATCAAAAAAAATCCTTTGAAGATCAAATAACAATTCCATAAATCTCTTACCTCAACCACCAGATCAAAACATGAAAAGATCTAAAGATCAAAACACCAAAAATAAATTCTTCACCAAATAATATTTAGGGTTCTGAAATTCGAGAATGGTAACTGCAGTACCAGTTGGTGAAGAACGAGGTTCGTTCTTGCTGATCCACCCAAAGGAAAAAGGAGTCCGGAGGTTTTGGAAAGTGTAGGAAGCACAATTGATGAGTTCTTCAGTAATTTAGAGGTTGGGTGGTCAAAGTCTACTAAAATTTAGTTGTGTCTAGACCAACTGTAAGTTAAATCTTTTCTAGTGGATTTGTTTGGCAAGATTTGTCTGAAGGTTTTTTTTATCTCTATGAAGAGATTTTCAAGGGGTTGTCCTTCGTCAACAAATATTAGTGTCCTTTACTTTTATTGATTTAATGTGCATGTTTGATGAATTAATTAGGGTTTAATTTTATTCAACTTGTTCATCTAGAAACAATAATTAGTGACTTGTTGCTTATTATTAGTTGTTAACTTTACATTATAGCCTTATTCATCTTATCTAGGTGGTAGTTGGGTCGAAACCTCATTATTTCATTATGAATATTTGAATTCCTCATTATTAGGCCAACTACAACTGTTGTTTGATCCACATCGTGCAG
>NW_019238577.1:0-1257 GCF_002742605.1 Olea europaea var. sylvestris | reverse complement strand
AAAAAAAAATCCTTTTTATTAAATTGCGGTGAAACAAAATCGAACTCATGACCATCAGGAAATTTGTGACTCAACCAACTAAGCCATCCAACTATTTGCAAAATAAGCTGTTTTCCGCGTTTTTGAATAGCCTGGGTTTAATTGAAAACAGCCGAAACGACTTTTTTGGCATTTCTGTTTTCTTTGTAAATTTTAAACTCGTTTTGAAAACTCGTTTCCAAAAATAGGTAAGAAAACGTGTTTTCAGTTTTTCAAAAATTAAAAACGGAAAATGACCTGAAAACAACAAAGAGAATAGGCCCTAAGTTTTCTATAAACTCGTAAAATTACATTAAATTAGCATTATTTAGGTAGAAAGATAAACATTTAATTTTGATAATTGGTTAATAATAAATTTAGATTGAATACACTAAACCAAAAAAAGCCTTTTACAGCAGTCAAAAAACGCTTTCAAAAGCCTTTTGCAACGTTCGGGCGTGCGTTACGGGCATCGATGCTGCCGTAGAGTTGAAGAATACGACAACGTTCAATGACCGTTGCCAAAAGCTTTTAAAAACGTTGTCATAAATTTTTAGCAACGTTTTGCTGTCGACTTTTAGGAACGTTAATTGTGCGTTGCCGTTGTGCTTTTAGCAACATTCACTGCGCGTTGCCACTGATCTTTTAGCAACATTCAGCATGCGTTGCCGTTGATTTTTTAGCAACATTTAGCACGCGTTGCCGTTCCTATCTATTTAAAATAATAAATAAATAAATAAATAAATTTGCTCACACGTTGTTATATTTTCGCACGAAATGAAATCACAGGAAACCATTAGATCAAGCTTCAACAGAAAATCAATCTCACATTTTACCATCATTCAGTTCACAAAGAAAAAGTTAACAGAAAAAATAATTTAATCAATAATATAAACCAAAAAATTCCAACTATTTGAAAAAATCAAAGCAGAAACTGTGCTAGAGTATATATTGGGTATTTTACTTACAAAGTTAAATCAATTAATTTAAAAACTAAACATTTTCACAGTGCTAAAAACTGGACTTTACAGTAGGTGCGGTTCCCTTATCAACCCATTCATCAAACTTCATACTATCAAAAATCTCCAATCTACCAAGAAAATCACGTAAGATTAGACAGTTAATCAAATTTAAGTGCTAAATTAATTTTACCAAATTGAATCAAATATTGAACAAAGTCCAAGAATAATGAAAAACAAATTTCTTAAATGCCCATTAGTCACATTTTTGCTATTCAAG
>NW_019238576.1:0-1908 GCF_002742605.1 Olea europaea var. sylvestris | reverse complement strand
TACTTTTTCTTCTTGATAAATTAATTTTTAAAATAATCTAATACAATTTTTTGCATAAAAGAATGATTATTAAAAAATTTTACATTGAAACCAAAAAAAAAAACAAACAAATTTGACGTCAAACAAAAAAGAATTAAAAAGGAATAAAGAAATAATTTTTTAAAAAAAAATGCATTTTTAACACATACGTTTCGATATTTATTTAGATAATTCGATATCTCTACGATATAGTTCTAAAAATGAGTTTCGAGAAAATGTAAAACATTTATCGATTTGACTATCGTATATCGTCGACGAATTTTTAAAGTTAACTTGTTATCGAAAATTTCGAAATAGTAATAAAATAATTGATTTTTTTAAGAAAAACGAATTATTCGTATTTTTTAACACATACGTTTAATATCCGTTTAACTACTTTTGATATCTATTTAAATCATTCGATTTCTCTACGATATAGTTCTCAAAATGAGTTTCGAGAAAATATAAAATATTTATCGATTCGATTATCGCACAATCGTCGATAAATTTTTAAAATTAGCTTGTTATCGAAAATTTCGAAATATAGTTTGAACATACCTACTTTGACGTCCGATAACATTTGCTATGATTGACCGTTTCACGCACCGTGAATGACGTGCAATACTATGTCACGAGTACTTCAAAACGATATTAAGAATATAATATTTCGACTTCATTTGATATTCCGTAATGAGCCTGAAAATGAACATAAAAACATAAGTAAAAAAAAAAAATTTAAAAATTTGAATTCAGCACTCCGCACAGCGCGGAGTGCTAGAATTGAAGCACTCCGCACTGCGCGGAGTGCTCACTGGCAAGCACTCCGCGCTGCGCGGAGTGTCTAAATTTACTCTTTTTTTCTTTCTTTCTTACGGATTTATTTTTTTTCTAAATTTATTATTATTATTTTTTTAATTTGGCTATAAGTTTTGCTACAATTATCGAAATTGAGCCCATAACCCCAATTCAGAAAGCTCTTTTCGACATGCACGTCATGGCCACCTAGCTTCGCTTGGTGGACATCGTTTTCGAGGTCAAATTTCGCCGTTTTCCGTTCCAAATCCCCAATTATAGATTGACGTCAAATTTAAAAAATACGTATAACTCGTCATTTTTTTGTAACGCAACATCTATAAAAAATATATTGTCTATATTTTATCGAACTCGTTTCGAGAACTATATTATGGACTCATCGAATTGATCTAAATGAATATCGAAAATAGTTAAAGTTACATCAAACGCGTTTCTTAAAAAGTTTACAAAAAAAATATATTAATAGTACAATTAAAAAAATTAAAATTAAAATTAAAAAAAAACTTGTCTGTGAAACGAATTATTCGTATTTTTTAACACATACGTTTAATATCCGTTTAACTACTTTTGATATCTATTTAAATCATTCGATGTCTCTACGATATAGTTCTCAAAATGAGTTTCGAGAAAATGTAAAATATTTATCGATTCGATTATCGCACAGTCGTCGATAAATTTTTAAAGTTAGCTCATTATCGAAAATTTCGAAATATAGTTTGAACATACCTACTTTGACGTCCGATAACATTTGCTATGATTGACCGTTTCACGCACCGTTAACACCGTGCAATACTATGTCGCGAATATTTCAAAACGATATTAAAAATATTATATTTCGACTTCATTTGATATTCCGTAATGAGCCTGAAAATGAACACAAAAACATAAGTAAAAAAAAATAAATAAAAAATTTGAATTCAGGCACTCCGCACAGCGCGGAGTGCTCACTGGCAGGCACTCCGCGCAGCGCGGAGTGTCTAATTTTACTCTTTAGTTTTTTTTCTCTCTTACGGACTTATTTTTTTTTCTAAATTTATTATTATTATTATTTTAATTTGGCTATAAGTTTTGCTACAG
>NW_019238575.1:0-1908 GCF_002742605.1 Olea europaea var. sylvestris | reverse complement strand
ATATATAATATAAAAATAATATAACGTAAATTAGGATAAATTATACTCTAAACAAATCCTAAAAATTAGGACTTATTCTATATATAAGAGATTTTTACTACTATCCATTTAGAAACATCATATTTCTCTCTCCAAAGTCCCAATTCCCAAGCTCTCTCCTAAATCACCATAATTTCTCCACTAAATTGCCAATTGACGACAAAATTTACCAAATCGAATTCTGAATTTCATTCATTGGACAATGATTAACATTCTAGCTTTTGATTCATTTTTATTCTAAATTACTGGGCAGAACCAGATGAAAGTCCTATCTTCCAGCAAGTTGTGGCGCGCCTCCATGAATAAAGAGGCATGTTGTGCTAGTTTAGTTCTTTTGATTTGTGCAAACACCAAGATGGAAGTATTGAGAGTTGTTGCAGCGGAGTTGTATTGACAGAATACTGAACTAAGTTTTGTATATTATCATATTGATATGAAATTTAGATTTCATTCTACGATGTATGAATTTATGAGTTGTGAATAGGCTTATTGAATGCGACCTACTGAATTTGTTATTCGTATTGTTTGTGACTAGGTTTAGGTTACCGGTGCATATTGTGACAAGTCTGTTTGAGCTGTTATTTTATATGACCAAGACTGTGTGAGAAAATATTGATTGTGACCTGGTTTGTGATGAATGTTACTATATGTGACCATGAATTTTTTAACTATAACTATATGTAACCAGGTCTATTATAACATTTTGTGATTAGGTATGTGTGATTTGTTATTATTTGTGACCAAATATCTCTAAGATGATATTTTTTATGACCATATTTGTGTTCAATGTGACTGTAAATGAATGTCTATTTGAACACTGATTGTATATGACCAATTAATGTTTCTTAATTGTGAGTATACGCTAAATGGTCTAATAGTGATTGATGTAAATATGTGAACTTCTCTGTTTGTCACCGGTTATGTGTTCATTGTGACCTATTATATGTTAAATCTATCTATCTATGACCAAATATATATTAGTTGTGATTGATTGTGACCATATCTATGTTTACTGTGAATGTTGTCTAAATGTCTTGTTAACCATTTGTTAGTTGTGACCTGTCGCTGTCTGATTGTGATACGTAACACATACATTATTAACTTTTTCTTCCATACAAAATATTACTTCGATGATATAACTAACACCATTCACAGTTTCTCATTTAAAGTACACAAGAATAACAGTCACCTAGAATTTTAAGAAGGTGAAAAATAATCATTCACACATACAAACAAACCGAATTCATATAAAGACAACATCTACCTGAAACATCATGAATGAAAAATCATTTTCAAAGTAATTCTATTAACAATCATGCAATCATCAGTCTTTAATTTCCCTCTCATTTTAGATGGTTGTTCAATCATCTATTCCAACATATCATAGCCCAGTCAGAAAACAAAATTCGGTAATTGAAAATTGAATATATTTGCCATTGATGTTGAATCAATCTCTTCCTTGTTTGGTTGCTTAACCTTCCACAACCACTTATAATGAATAAGTTAGAGGTTGGACAAAGATCTCTCTCAATGCATGTGGTAAGTGTAATAAGTGTCTTCAGGGATCTCATTCGGTGAAGCCTTGAATTTCATCATGAAGTCTGTGATGGCACTTTGTGATCTTGTCAAGAAACCATTTGCTTTCTTTTATCAAAATATTTTGAGTCTTGCACAAAATAGAAAGTCAGACAAGTGACCATGACCTAAAACACAACCATAAACATGCGACTGTGACCAACAAATATGCTAATTGTGACATGTTCTTTTGTGATTGTGACTATTCTAAAAAATAACTCATTAACTATTCATGTTTTAAACTTGTAATCTTTTAGAAATCAAGTAATAATATAACATCATGTCACACTTATC
>NW_019238574.1:0-1908 GCF_002742605.1 Olea europaea var. sylvestris | reverse complement strand
TGTTTATTTTTATCTAGCTTCCACTAAAAACCTGAAGGAAAATCATGCGTGATGAGATAAATCCCTCACCGGTAACAACACTTGGTACTTATAACCATCTAACCCATTACATATATATATTCAGCTGCAAATAAATATTTCTTCTATACACAATGCCAACAAGTAACATTTGGCCCGCAAAATTCTCAGGCTTGTCACAAAATGGTTTATCAAAGGGTACAAGGATAAACTATGGTATCACCTTCAATCCAGTTAATGAACATACACCAATCAGAATTGTGAAAACCATTGAAATACCTTGACAATGGTGTATCTTCCAAATGAATTTCCAAAATGTATTTCTCCACGGTCAGCTAGATGAAGATGTTTTTATGCACCAACCACTAGACTTAGAGGGTAATTCTCATCGACTTGTGTCTGTAACTGAACATGTCATTCTATGGGCTCAAACAAGCACACTGTTCTTGTATCACTTGTCTTTCATAGTTTTGCCAAACAATGCCTTCATTTCATAAAAAAAAATGACAGATCCTTAGTTATATATGATAGAAGCAATATATTCAATTTTTATCTTGGTTGTATAGATGACATTGCACAATATTTTCCAAGATACATTGTCTCCCTTCTCGCTTCTTTAAGTCATGAGTTGGCACAGCAGGATGTATCTTCATCTAGGGATTGAGGCTGCTCCTACATCTCACAGGCTCATACTCTCCCAGATGCAACAAGTTCTAGACCTTCTCCAGTACTAATATATCACAATGTAGATCCCTGAACACACCACCATCTACCAGTAATAATTTGTCAAGAAATTCTTGAGCTCCATCCAAAGAAACATTTAAAATTAGTCATCTAATCAGCACAACCAATACGTCACCATGAACAGAAATGATATTGCCTAGTATCAAACAACGGCCAACTTCACGCACCAGTCAACTGATGATTACTCATCTGTTTTCAATTATTTTGAGGTTGGATTAGTAATTTGAGACAGCCTCACGTTTGCTGAATGATAGATAGTCAATTGTGGTGTACATCATTCTCAAAGTTTTCCAGCCATTCTACACTAGTCCACGAATAGCATATTCCAAAACTATGACTATACAATATAACCTCTATGAATTAATAATGTTGGGACCAAGAAATTTATTATATAATAGAGGTTATTAGCTTACAGAGGTCATACTGTATTATGACAAGAGTATTCAGATCAACGCTATAACCAAAAATTAAGCGCATAAATCAAAAAACCTTACATTGTTACCTTGCCAGGCATCCAATTTAAAGCAAACTGGCAATGGTTAGAGAGGCCTACCAAGCTCAAAATCTATGTTGAGATTGACGCTAGACATAGAAGTCATCAAAAGTAATAACCCATACATATCAATTAGCAAGGATGCTTACCTGTGTGCCAACTAAAAGAAAAACATCTGCTCTCTCCAACCCACTGATGGTAGTGTTCATGATGTATCCAGAACGCAGGTCAGCATTTGGATTTGGGCCATTTCCTTCGCACCAAATATTATTTGACCCCATCTTGTTCAAAAAATCTTTTAGTGCCATCATGGATTCTGCATCAGACAGCTTTCCAGCAACCCCAACAATTTCCTCCGGTTTAGCTTGGTGCATGACCTCTGCGACCACAGCAAGTGCATCCCGCCAGCTTACAGTCTTGAAGCGCCCATCTGCACCACGAATCATGGGGTCATTTAGCCTCTGTCTCTTCAGACCATCATAAAAGAAACGTGTCTTATCTGATATCCATTCTTCATTGATATCCTGCATATATGTGCACAAAATGATTTAAACCTACTCTCATGTTTCTACAAGACAACTAGCAAATCAAGTCAAAGAGTTGGCATGAAAACTGTGGTCAATATGTTAACAATACATAACAAAGGAATAAAT
>NW_019238573.1:0-1908 GCF_002742605.1 Olea europaea var. sylvestris | reverse complement strand
TTCCAGCCAGAAATGAGATAGTTTCTCATAGTGATCAACTGATTCTGAAGCATTTTAAAGCTGTCCATTATCCTTCTAATTACGCAAATGAACTATCAATACATAAATTTATTTCGAGACAGTATCAAAGGCATGATCGTGCCATGGAATTGAATCCACTAGAGAAATTCTATAATGTTTCTCAATTCATTTCCTTGTTCCCAAATGACCAGTTGTGTCATGCCAATAAACCCATTTAGAGGTATTCTATATCTGAAATTTGATAGCGACATTCATAATTTATCAGAACTCTATACTATTTAAACCAACATTTTAATCTGTTATAATCCAAAGAGCCTTGGAATATGCTCCTTACATTATAAAATGAATTCAATGATAGGACGTTGAATGTTGCCATGTTTACTTGTAAATAAAAAATAAAATAAAACCATCTGTAACTTTAAAATTCCAATCAATGACCAGTATTACGGAAGTTTCTACAACGAAACTCTCAAAAACATTCAATAAATTAAGTCTTATATGAAGAGATTAGAATTCTAATTCAAGTTAAATTGTAAAGTGGCGTACGAGGAGATTCATGTAGTAATCGACGTCAAACGATTTGGTGTTGATGGTGTCGAGGGTAGCGAATCTGGAGTAAGAAGCATTTGAATGCGACGATGCTGATGAAAGTTCCGACGAGTAGAAGCTCGATAACAGATCTCTCATCCTCTTCGCCTTCTCGTCCAACAGCTCTCCATCTTCTATTCCCATTTTCACCTTTTCAAGCTGTTTTACATATAAATGCCTCTGCTTATTTATAGGGTGTCTTAAGAAGAAAATAGCGGGTTACCCATGGTAAATTCGAGCCACAGAGAGCTAACTTTTAGCTATCGAGTTGTACGTCGATGGCGTTATGTGGTGGCACCAGATCTAGCTCACGTGTAACGGTACACTAATTCAGTTTGTTGGGAGTTAAATGTTTCGTTGGCCACCGAACTTTATACTATGTCACGGCTTACTCACCGAACTTCATTAATTGCTCCACTGGCCACTGAACTTTGATCCGTCCAACTCCATCACTCACCCAATGAAAACCGTTAATAGACGTGCCTATGTGGAAGACGAAAAAATGAGTTGGCAGGTTAAATCACTATAAACAATAACTCTTTCGCCAAATCAGCTTCCATGTCAGCAAAAAAGCCTTAAACCTTACCAAACACGACTTACAATTTTCGTCAAACACGATTTAACAAAATCTTTCTACTAGATGCCAAACTTAGATTCTTCTCCAAAATCAATTGCTCCTCTCCCATTCACGAAGAACCCTAATTTCATCTCAACCAATCTTCTTCCCCAAATCAATTGATCCCCAACGTTCACCTGAAGAACCCTAACCCCCAAAATGGATTCGCAAAGTATGGGAACAAAGAATCGACCGTTGTTCTCGGTTGTAATCCCAACTTCAACTCAAGCACCTAACCTGCAAAATCGAATCGAAAGTATGTGAACAAACAATCGGCCATTCTTCTTTGTCATGATCCCCAAATTCAGCTCAAGAATCCTAACCCCGATCGAATTGCGAAGTATGTGAGCCAAAAATCCGCAATTGTTCTACACACTTGAAGGCATACACATGGACGGTTCTGATGAATGTAATTCCGCAATTTTAGTAGGCTTAGTGGAATAATTTTTTCTGCCTTTGTTTTGGAAATTTAGATAAATTACCTCATTTTGGCTTAGTTCAATAATGGATTTCTAGGTTCTTATTTCTGTGCTTTTGTTTTATTACGTAATAACACGACCCGAAAAAAATTGAAGTTGTGTGATAACTCAATTGGAAAATTTTCTGCAGTGTTTAATTGATGTGAAACCAAGCGCTTAACGTTGAGTCTGTCAAACTTCAATAGAAAATGCATGATTTTTGGT
>NW_019238572.1:0-1908 GCF_002742605.1 Olea europaea var. sylvestris | reverse complement strand
CATCTTTATACTATGCCATGTACCTTTAAATAGTGGTATCCTCTTTCAGTTTAATAGAAGTCAAAATTGCTGTGTCGTTGTATTCTCTCCACATTGTCAATTAATAATACATCTTGCCTCTGCGTTTAACTCTCTTTTCTTCTTTATTTTAAACCTTGAAATATATTATTATATTGTTGCAATCCATATTAACTTCATATCGCGTCATTAACTTCATTCTTTACAACCCATCGGTCCCAACAGTAAGACGAGGCAATTCATGTGAGACTTTACTTTCTCATCACAAATTCAAATCCGTAAATTGCTAGTCAACAATTTACAATCTAGTCTTTCAAGTTTCACCGTGTGATTTAAACCAATGTGATTTGTGGATCAAATATACATATCAAACAAGAAAAAGAGGCTTCATTTTTCTTTCTTTCAATTTGTTTTCATTGACTTGCCATCGTACTTGTCACATCGTCTTTTTCTATGCTCTTATAAAAGAGGAAAGGGGAAAGGGTAATGAAACCCAGTAAAAGTATGGAAGCATTAAAAATAACCTTTATTTTCTTTCTTCATATTCTCCTTTTCAATTCACTTCCATTTGCACTGAACACTGTATCATCTAAGAGACCAGAAGCAGAGGCTCTTGTAAGGTGGAAGAACGCCTTATCACCTCATGATTCTCTTGATTCATGGGACCTCAATAATGTTAGGAATCTATGTAGCTGGACGGGGGTTGTATGCAGTACTGAGGGGTTGATTTCTGAAATAAACTTGTCAGGTGCAAACCTTAGTGGCACGCTTGACCAACTCGATCTTACTTTATTTTCAAATCTCACAAATCTCAACCTCAGTCATAATGATTTCCATGGGTTGATACCATCTACTATAGGTAATCTCTCCAAGCTCACTTTCTTGGATCTGAGCTACAATATGTTGAGCGGCATCATTCCACCGGAGATTGGAATTCTGACAGAGCTTGAGTACATTAGTTCTTATAACAACAGCCTCAGTGGGCAAATTCCATATCAAATTAGTGATCTTCAAGATCTCCGGTATTTGGATTTTGGATCCAATTACTTGACATCTCCTGAATGGTCTAAATTCAAGAGCTTCCCCGTATTGACATACCTTTCATTTTCTTTCAATTCACTCACCTTGGGATTTCCGGATTTTATACTTTCTTGCCAGAACCTCACTTATCTTGATTTTTCATTTAACTTCTTTATTGGTGAAATTCCAAATTCATCATTCACTCATCTGGACAAGCTTGAATATCTCAACCTTACTGGTAACTCATTTCAGGGTACCCTGCAATCGATTTTTACCAAGCTGACGAAATTGAAAGGTATTGAGTTAGGAGGGAACAACTTCTCTTGTTTAATTCCTGATATTTTTGGCTTGATGCCAAATCTGGAATTCCTTGGAGTAACTTCATTTCAAGGAAATATCCCATCTTCTTTAGGTAAACTCAGGAATCTTCAACATCTTTATCTCGAAATCAATAGCCCACTCAATTTCACAATTCCTTCTGAGATTGGCCTCTGCACAAACCTTACCTACTTGGTTTTAGCTGGGAATTCACTTATGGGATCCTTACCTTTATCCTTCACCAACCTGACCAAGATATCTATATTGGCTATCATTGATAGTAATCTTTCAGGTCACATCTCACCTTATTTTTTCACAAATTGGACCCAACTAACAAGATTATTTATTGAAGGAAATTCTTTCACGGGGGAAATCCCATCTGAAATTGGTTTGTTGACAAATCTCAATTTGCTTGTTCTAAGTGGCAATAGATTTTCAGGCTATATCCCTCAAGTGATAGGAAGCTTGCGAAATTTATCCATCCTAGATCTTTCAGTCAACTTATTTTCAGGTCAAATACCTCCAACAATCTGGAATCTAATAGAACTTAAT
>NW_019238571.1:0-1908 GCF_002742605.1 Olea europaea var. sylvestris | reverse complement strand
CACTCCTAATAATTAACCATCTCATCCTTTGGCCAGCTTGATGAGCTCCACATATTCCTTCGTGCACTTCAGCCATGATCATCCTGGCTTCTTGCAAACTTACACATTTTAGCAATATACAATCAGAGCATTTCTTAAACAACTCTTCATCTATTAGTGTATAGTTTAGCAAACGCATCTTCATTTTTCTACTATTTCCTTTATTAGGTTTTTTAAGGAACCTTTTAATCTCTGTCCTCCAATCCATTGCATCTCCATCTTGTATGCAATGAAGTTTAATCCTTCTCGCCCTTCTTTGGATCACGGGTAATATGGTTCTATACTCACAAGTAGACTTCCAATTTAAAACCTTTGAGTACACTGAGGCTATCTGGGCCAACTCATTTGCCACGTCATTATATATCCTATTAGTGCATTGAAGTTCTACTTGGTCGAATTCTTCTAACAACTCTTGGGCGATTTCATATTGACTCATGATGGAATCACTTTGACATTTAAAATCACCAATCAATTGGTGAATTACCAATTGAGAATCGCCTCTAATGATTACATTTTTTACCCCCATATCTATCATTAGTTCTAGGCCCACGATTAAGGCTTAATATTCGGCCTGATTGTTGGTGCACATCCTATCCAAAGTGAATGCGAACTTGTAGCAAATCCCGAAAGGATTTATCAATGCTACTCCTACTCCTGCACCTTTAGAAGTTTTTGACCCATCGAAATACAACACCCAAGGTTTTAGTTCGAATGAATTGATTTCTAATTCAATTTCTTCAGGCATGGACGATCGGCTAGAAAATTAGCCAAAGCCTGATTCTTGACTGCCTTTTGGGGTATGTATTGTATTTCGAATTCTGATAAACCTAACGTCCAAAGGCCTACCCTTTGGTGTAAAATAGGACGATAGAACATATACTTAATCAAATTTACTCTAGAAATCAAATAAACGGTTACGGGCCGTAAATAAGCCCTTAATTTTGTACATGTGAAATATAATGCAAGATATAATTTTTTGATAGCAGAGTAATTATATTCACATTTTGTTAACCGTCTACTCAAGTAGTAAATTGCCCTCTCTTCACCAAATTGGTCTTCTTGCGCGACCATTCCAGCTAT
Source organism: Olea europaea var. sylvestris (assembly GCF_002742605.1). Taxonomy (NCBI): domain Eukaryota; kingdom Viridiplantae; phylum Streptophyta; class Magnoliopsida; order Lamiales; family Oleaceae; genus Olea; species Olea europaea. The sequence continues at coordinate 789 of NW_019238571.1, read as the reverse complement.
TGATTCTTTTTCAGCCGATACATACACTTTCATTGGCCGTCCTTGGATTGGTGACACCAACACTGGTGGACTTGATAAATATGTCTTCAGGCTTTCAAAAGCCTTTTGATGTTCTTCTTTCCAGACGAATTCCTCCTGATTTTTCAACTTTAAAAGTGGTGAAAAGATTTTAGTTCGCCCTGCACAGTTAGAAATAAATCGTCTTAAAAAGTTTACTTGGCCTAGAAACCTTTGCAATTCTTTTATGTTGCTAGGTGGTTTGGCCTCTAAAATGGCCTTCGCTTTATTTTTATCAAGTTCAATCCCTCTTTTGTGTACCAAGAAACCAAGAAAGTTCCCTGCATTAACACCAAATGCACATTTCAAGGGATTCAACTTTAGCTTATATTACTTCATTCGCTCAAATGAACATCTTAACTGTTCGAAATGGTCCTCTTCTTTAATGGATTTGACCACTATATCATCTACATACACTTCAATAAACTTGCCTATCATATCATGAAAAATTAAATTCATTGTCCTTTGAAAAGTTGCTCCTGCATTTTTCAGGCCGAAAGACATGACTACCCATTCAAAATATCTTAGAGATCTAGGGTATCTAAAGGCAGTTTTGTGTATGTCTTCCTCAACTATATAAATTTGATTGTATCCTAAATACCCATCCATGAAGGAATACATGATGTGTCCGGCAGTTGAGTCTACTAACGAATCTACCGTGGGCATTGGATATTCATCTTTGGGTGTGGCTATATTTAAATTCCTAAAGTCTATGCACACCCTTAGTTTACC
>NW_019238570.1:0-1909 GCF_002742605.1 Olea europaea var. sylvestris | reverse complement strand
TTGTTTTGTCAAAAAAATAAAAAAAATCAAGTTTTCATACGTTCATTGTCTGCTTTTCTGACCATGGTCGATATAGATCTGTCCGATGAAATACAACAAAGAATGGGTATCTTCTTTTTTTGTTTGAAGTTATTGAATTTATTTAGTTGGTAGGATTTGTATTGTGTTGTTAACAGTAAGTTGCTGGATGCAATATATGAAAGGGGACTTGTTTGGTGTGAGGAACCTTCGTGCACCTCTTGTTACTTTTGCGAGTCTAGATCGTAGGCTCGTAGGGCCTGCACAAGATTAGAATTCCAACTCGTATGTCACTGATGCTTACAAACGTTTTGATCGATATTTTCTAGACTTGAATGGGAATAGTTTGGAAAAATAATCTTACGTACGTATATAGAGTCAGACTGGGGCGATCTCTTAACACCTTCTATCATTGTTGTGGGTCACCAAAGAAATTTGGTTTCACATTAAGTGAAAACCAGCTTCAGTTGAACTTGATGTTTATTTTTCATATCTGCATAGGGGCTACTAGTAAAAAATATCGAACCATTTCATCTCTTGAAAATATTATTTAAAAAAAAAATTATGAGTTTACACCAATCAACCATTTTGCTATTACGACCATTGGATGGTCGTCAATAACCAGTGATGACAGGCAGTCGTTGACGATCAATCATCCTAGAATCATGCTACATTAACATCAAGGTTGACATAAATTTAATATAATGCCACGTTGCATTCTATCATCGGACAATTTAAAACTCAGTCAACTTTTTCATCCTATCATTTACTGTCACGCGCAATTATGTCAAGTTTTGTGTTAAATCCTTTTGAGAAATTAGTTTTATTAGGAATGGCAAAAAAAACTCGTTTAATTCGATACCCGTGGGCCCTGCCCCCAAAGGGGTGGAGATTACCTGCCTAATTGAGTAAATGGGATGGGGTATGAGGCGAGAGTCATTGCCCCGAAGCGAGTATGGGGTAGGTATGGGAAACATAATCCCTATCCCGCTATCTGCCCCTTTTAAAGTTAATTTCAAATTTAAGTACATAAGTTGTTTTTAACAAATTGGTAAAAAGTAATAATATTTATTGACTAAAGACATAAAAAAAAATAAAAAGTTTAAAGAACAAATAAATGGGGTGATAAATGGGACAAGGGACTTGCCCTGCTTTAATTTCGCCCCATCCTGCTTTAATTGGGTATGAGTATGAAGTAAGATAATAAAAATATCTCATGGGACGGGACGGGCCATCCCTATGTTTTATCCATTATCCTATCATTCGTTAGTATGAACAACAAAGGTGTCAAGAGCGTGCACCCCATATGGAAATAAAACAAACCATCCAACAATGAAGCCTCTAGTCAGAAGGAAATAAAGGACAAACTTCACATGTCAATGCAAGTAACATCAGCTAAAACACAAACCATCGGTTGCCGTCACTGGGGCTAACGCCAATATGGGTTTAGCATATAGGGATGGCTTGTATAAAATGCATTGAGGTTGCATTGAAGAGATCGCTTCTCTTGAATTTTTCTTGATCATTAAAGATCCCATGCTGAGTTTTTAAGAGCTGACAGGGTTGTTTCCTTGTAGAATTCCTCCTTCCATGATTCGTCCAATTCATAGGCCATAAAAATATGCTATGTGCTCTGCAAATGGATGAATCACAGTTGCGACACCCTAGAAATTATCAAATGACAGAATTCCAATGAGGGGTGGAGCCATGATATGTACAAGTATGGGGTTTGGTGGCAATAGAAGCATTGTAGTATTCGGTGGGAATGGTAGTGGAAGAAGTAGAAATGATGATGCATCATTTGTGCTGTCAGTAAAAGAACTCCACCGATTCACCGAGAGTTGAGGTTCATTTCAATCAACGAGATAAAACATCAGATATTTATAACAAA
>NW_019238569.1:0-1909 GCF_002742605.1 Olea europaea var. sylvestris | reverse complement strand
TTTAAGTAGTTAACCATAATTTTTGATATATTTTATTCACCTTAAGATGCATATGGATGAATTGAAGAGTTTTGACAAACGACGGGAAAGAAATGAGACTTTATTGAACAAGAAGCACATTGATGCTTTTGCTCCCTGGTTGGATGATAAGGTTGGAATATACATCAAGAAATAAATGTTTCAAAATTGTGCTATTTATTCTTTTATTTCTAACATTTTTAACATAATAACATATCCAAATTCAATTATTGACGAACAAAGTTTCGAAAAATTTGAAGTGGCTTGCACGTGGTCCTAGATATCAATCCATGTCATATTCTAGTTTTTTTTATAAATGGTCTTCAATTTCACACTAAAGATGTAGAAAAATCTCGTTAAAATAGTGGTGTTTTAGTTGAAACAACAACCATATGTAGATCTAGTGCAAAAGATAATGCACAAATTGTTGGTGCTTGACTATAATACGTTTCATGTTCCAATATTCAAGTGTGATTAGATAAATATTGTGAACGGACTAAAAAATTAAGATGGATTCACTTTGATTAATCTTAACGAAGGACACAGACAATTTGAAAATGATCCGTTCATTTTGGCAACACAGGCGAAACAAGTATTTTATTATAGGGAAAATGAAACATCTAGTTGGTATGTGGCTTTGCAAGCGCCACAAAGAGATTTTGATGCATCACATTTGGAAGAAGATACTAATTATGAGGTAACTATTTCACTAGATATATCACAGCCAATTACAGATAACCATGATGAAGATGACAATTATGCAAGGATAGATGTTAAAGGCGTACTATGTGATACGTAAAGTAGTTTGGTAACTCCCTTTTTTGTAGACAACATACTTTTTACATAATGATCAATTTTTCTAGAATATTTTGACATGTGATTTATCTATCCATTCATATTACGATGAAATGTTGAATAACATCTATTTGTTTTGATGTTGTAGGTTTTTATTTTAGCTCTAGAGAATCTTTTCAATCCGAAATACATTTTGTACGATGAACAAGACTCGGGTAATTGTGTTTTCTTATAATACATAAGATATATGCTAAGTTTTGAAAATAATTGCACTCAACTTATGTTTCCATGTTGTATTCTCAAAGTCAACTAAACAAACTTCGAAGAGTTCTAAAAGAAAAAGAGCTTCAATTGCTAATGCAATTCGGGAGACAAGTAAGAGACTAAACAATTCTAATGAACAAGACAATACTATAACTAGTCCAACTAATGATGAGCAAACCACGTTGCCAACAACTGTAAATGCTTTGAAAAAGAAAAGAGGTCCAACACAAGTGAAGATGATTCCTGAACATAATTATCAGAAGATAAATCTAGAATTTAATGAATATGGTCAAGTTGTTGGGCAGAACTCGAAAAAATTTTCTAGCGTAGTTGGGGCCATGGTACGAGAACATGTGCCTATTGTAATTAAAGATTGGAATTTAGTAAATGAAGAGATTAAAATGGAGCTCTGGACTTTCATACAGGTAACATTTCATGACTACCTTTTAAGATTATTACGTTGTATTTATTTCTTTCTTAATGATACCATTTTCTAAAGTTTTAAATTCATGCTTGTGCATAAATACAACAAAGGTTCAATGTCAGTGATTGTCATCAAAGAATGACATTTCAATGTATGAGAAAGTATTGAAGGACATTCAAATCAAGATTGAGAAAACAAATTAGAACTCAAGTTGAATCATCTGTGAATAGAGCACACACTATTACCGTTCTTAGACCAAAGAATGTTAACTCTAAAGAAGCCTGGGTTAAATTTGTTGAGGATACTCTTTCTGCTAATTTTCATATAAGTATATTTGTATGTAAAGCTTAACCCTTATTTTAATTATTATTGTTTTATACTTCGTTCTTTTTTCAATAGGCGAAAAGT
>NW_019238568.1:0-1909 GCF_002742605.1 Olea europaea var. sylvestris | reverse complement strand
GACAATTGTGTCGTTCTCATAAACGTTTTGATTTCAATAACGACAATTGTGTTGTTCTCATTAAAGCTTATAAGTTCTAGAACCGGACTTGTTCTATTATCATAGAAGCTTATAAGTCCTATAACAGCACTTGTGCAATACTCCTATTGTTTTCTCCTATATTTTGATTCGTTTGCAATAGAACGACTTCAAGTAATGAACTTATGAAAAGAACGGTTGAAATGACATAAATTGTAATAGATGCTTATAAGTCAGTAACAACACTATTCTCATAAAACAGTTTTATCTCAATAATGACTCTCATGTCGTTCTCATGAAAGCTTTTAAGTCTTATAACGGGACTTATGAAGTTATCATAAATGCTTATAAGTCCTATAGCAAGGATACTTACAAGTACAGTAATGATACTTGTGTCGTTCTTATAAGATAACAACCAATCCCAAGTTAGATTTGGATCGAAAGATAAGAATTTGCATATGCAAGCTGGATTTAATATCAATAATTTCTTTAAATTCAAATCGTTCATGATCAAGGACAACAGAATTTCAAAAATAGTATACATATAGATTGAAAGGATTTAGCCTTTGATCTATTTAGACTTAAATTACGAAAGATCAATCCACATAAGTATTAACCTTTAAATCTTAAGATCCTGATTAAAGATAAAAACAAAAAATTCGTTCAAGCAAAAAATCAAACAATTTACTACAATTCCAGAAACCCAATTCAAACCTTATCAAGAAATCATTCAACGCACAAAATCCACATAAATTCAGATTGATAATTCCCATACTAGAATTGGAAAATAAAAATAGAACTAAAGTAATTAAAGGCAAAAGAAACTTGTTCCATGACAATTTTCGACATAAAAGATATTTCCCTTAATCTAAAAATAAAAATATTTTCATAAGCTACAAGATTTGCAAAAGTAAACTAAAATATGCCTTAGAATTACTCCATTAATCGACAATTTCTACAATATCTCGAGAATTTGATGTCATCTCAAGATGAGTTTTCCTTCAATCGGTCCTTTAGTCACCAAGTTCCATATCAATATGAGTATTCTTCTGCAGTAAGTAGAGAGAGTTGTCTCGTTTTTTCCTTAAATTATGTTTATGCCAATCACTCTTGAAGTGCAGTAGCCACATTATTTAACTGGATTGAAGACTATGGAAAGGTGAAGAAGACGAAGATGTTAATTTCAAAAATGAAGAATTAAGGTTTTATAATGAAGTGAAAGAAATAATGGGGGTTAAATGAGGGAAATTGAGTGGTTTTTGAGTTAATAACTGAAGGGTAATTTTGTCATTTTCTCAATTAAACATTTTGATTTTTTTTATTTATTTAAATATTAGTTAAAAGTCATTTATCCAAGAAAATTACCCAACATAGCTATTTTTCCAAAATTCTCTTAAAACTTTTCTCATCATGTAAATTAAGATGGTAAAGAGGATGAATTGAGTGGTACAACTCGCCCATTTTTGAGCTTGAATGGTTCTCCTTGCCTTGTCCCACCAGTCAGCACACGAACTGTTCATAAACTCTAATTGTTCCCGAGCATTAGTCAAGCTGCCTTGCTCGGCTCATGAGCCAGAGCTTTACTGCTTGACTTGCAACCGCAAATTATCGTATTTCGACATAAAAAATTTGAGCTCACAAATTGGATATTTCTAAGGGAAATTTGAATAGATGTCCTCACACTATCAATTGCCAAAAAATTTGTCACATTTTGAAAAAGTAGTCAAAATGTCTTATTTTGGGTGCAAATTGTCCATAATACCCTTGTAATTACCTTTTTAGGGGTGCATTCAATGCTCAGTAATGCGTGCATTTAATGCCAATTAATGTAATAACTTGATAGTTGACATGTGTAAGAAAATCCCATACGCAATTCTAATATTTATTGTTT
>NW_019238567.1:0-1909 GCF_002742605.1 Olea europaea var. sylvestris | reverse complement strand
TTTTCGCGACGGTGTCGGAATGGGCTAAAATTTGACAGGCTGAGCTGAAACAAAAATTGTGCAGGTGCAATTTCGTCATTTTTTGCGACGGTGTGGAATGGGCTAAAATTTAACAGGATGATCAGAAACAAAAATCGCGCCGGGGACAATTTCGTCATTTTTCGCGTCGGTGTCGGAATGTGCTAAAATTTGACAGGCTAATCGTAAACAAAAATCGCGCCGGGGGTAATTTCATCATTCTTCGTGACGATGTCGGAATGGGGAAAAATTTGACAGGCTGATCGGCAACAAAAATCGCGCCGGTGCAATTTCATAATTTTTCGCGACGGTGTCGGAATGAGCTAAAATTTGACAGGATGATCGGAAACAAAAATCGCGCCGGTGTAATTTCGTCATTTTTCGTGACGGCGTCGGTATGGGCTAAAATTTGACAGGCTGATCGGTAACAAAAATCGCGCCGGGGACAATTTCGTCAATTTTCGCGACGGTGTCGGAATCGGCTAAAATTTGACCGATTGATCGTAAACTAAAATCATGCCAGGGGCAATTTCGTCATTTTTCACGACGGTGTCGGAATGGGCTAAAATTTGACAGGTTGATCGGAAACAAAAATCGCGCCGGTGTAATTTCGTCATTTTTCGTGACGGCGTCGGAATGGGCTAAAATTTGACAGGTTGATCGGAAACAAAAATCGCGCAGGGGTAATTTCGACATTTTTCGCGACGGTGTCGGAATGGGCTAAAATTTGACAGGCTGAGCGGAAACAAAAATCGTACCGGTGCAATTTCGTTATTTTTCACGACGGTGTCGGAATGGGTTAAATTTTGACAGGCTGATCAGAAACAAAAATCGCGCCGGGGGCAAATTCGTCATTTTTCGCGACGGTGTCGGAATGGGCTAAAATTTGACAGGCTGATCGGAAACAAAAATCGCGCCGGCACTACTTCATCATTTTTCGCGACGGTCTCGGAATGTGCTAAAATTTGATAGGTTGATCGGAAACAAAAATCGCGCTGGGGGCAATTTCGTCATTTTTCCAGACGGGTCGGAATGGGCTAAAATTTGAGAGGCTGATCGGAAACAAAAATCACGCCGGGGGCAATTTCGTCATTTTTCGCGACGGTGTTGGAATGGGCTAAAATTTGACAGCTGAGCTGAAACAAAAATCGTGCAGGTGCAATTTCGTCATTTTTCGCGATGGTGTGGAATGGGCTAAAATTTAACAGGATAATCGGAAACAAAAATCACGCCGGGGGCAATTTCGTCATTTTTCGCGTCGGTGTCGGAATGTGCTAAAATTTTACAGGCTAATCGGAAACAAAAATTGCGCCGGGGGTAATTTCGTCATTCTTCGTGACGATGTCGGAATGGGCAAAAATCTGACATGCTGATCGGAAACAAAAATCGCGCCGGGGCAATTTCTTCATTTTTCGCGACGGTGTCGGAATGAGCTAAAATTTGACAGGATGATAGGAAACAAAAATCGCGCCGGGGGCAATTTCGTCATTTTTCGCGACGGTGTCGGAATGGGCTAAAATTTGACAGGATGATAGGAAACAAAAATCCCGTCGGGGGCAATTTCGTCATTTTTCGCGACAGTGTCGGAATGGGCTAAAATTTGACAAGCTGAGCGGAAAGAAAAATCGTGCCGGTACAATTTCGTCATTTTTCGCGACGGCGTCGGAATGGGCCAAAATTTGACAGGTTGATCGGAAACAAAAATCGCGCAGGGGGTAATTTCGACATTTTTCACGATGGTGTCGAAATGGGCTAAAATTTGACAGGCTGAGCGGAAACAAAAATCGTGCCGGTTCAATTTCGTCATTTTTCGAGACGGTGTCGGAATGGGTTAAAATTTGACAGGCTGATCGGAAACAAAAATCGCGCCGAGGGCAAATTCGTCATTTTT